>NC_139581.1:29120607-29148107 GCF_946808225.1 Silurus aristotelis | reverse complement strand
ATGACATTAATAATAAAGCCATGTAAATATTACTATCACGTTCTTTATGTGGTTCCCATGGTTGGCAAAAGAATTTCAAATTTTGATTGGTCTCACCACAGAACAGTTTTCCACTTTCTGGATCATGTTCATATATGGCTTTGCCTCATGATAAAGCTTTAATCAGTGGTGGGCAGTAAGGGAGTAATTCGTTACTGTACTTAAGTAGTTTTTTTTGGTGTATTGTACTTTACTGAAGTATTTGAATTTGGGAGTTTAAACATTTGAATCTCGTACTTTTTTTTTTCATTCAGTGAACAGATTGTTCAGAGTCTTTTCACATAAACCGAGTTCATTAAGTAAAGAGGCTTGTGATAAAAGTGATAATAGGAACATTACAGCCGTAATAAATCATAGTGCTTTGATACTTAAGTACATTTGAAGGCTAATACTTTTACTCAAGTAAAGTTTAAAGGGACACTTTTACTTTTACTGCATTGTAGATCTACTTTAACTCAACTAAATGGATTTCGGATGGCATTGGTGAAGCTCTGCAGAAAATAACCATCACATTCACCATTACCATTTAATTATAAGAATTTATAAGAAAGTGTCAAGAGCTAAAAAGATTAAGAACTTAGACTCTCATTGTGTTGCCATCGCATTTCCCTCCTACTGTACCTCAAAAAAAAAATTGCGCAATAACCGCGCTCTTCTGTATAAATACGCTCAGATACTCCGCAACGGAAGTTTCTTTCAAGAAAGACTCGCGACGTCGCTCTTGTTTCTTCTGCAAGTTCTCAGCACGAGAGAAGATGGCAAGATATGTAAGTGCGAATGAAAAAAAAAACAATTATATCAATGGTATAACTTAGTGGAATTGTATTTTTAGATATTTAGATTACGCTGTCAAATTCGAATCACATACTTATTTAAACAAACATGAATTTCACGAAGATGGGAAAAATATCAAAATGAAAAAAAAATTCGTCTAGACGTTTTCTATGATCTTAATATGTCAAGGAATAGCTGTGAATGTTTGGGTTGCGTTTTTGTTTAGGTGCATTTTGGGGCATTGGGATTCGTCCTGTTTTTTCTGCTCCCTCCTGCTTTAGGGGTTCACAATCTCCAGAAAATAATGAAATCTCTTCTGACCATGTAAGTATCAGTAAATCTGGACAGTTTCTTAAGTGTTTTTTAATGCAGTAATGATTTGAAGAATGTTCAATGTACCTTTACAGAACTGTTTTTTTTTTTTTTTTAAGCTATGAGATTGACGGTCAGAATGCTATGGGCATTAATGTCCCAGCTAAATATTGTGATAAAGTGGCTGATCTCGACCAGAACTTCCTCTCTCAGGATAACAATACAGAGAAAGTAAAAAATGAGCTGAATCGTCCAGATCGAATTTACAGTGGAACTGAGCTGATTGTTGCCAAACCAAAACGAATCCCTGGTTCCACATTCAACTTTCACTCTGAGTACCTGTTGCTGATAAAGTCGAATTCCAAGAAGCTAGCTCACTTGGACCCACTTATGCGAAACCTCCTGAGTAAAAGTAACACTAGCTGTGCCATTTTCTTTACAATGAATTCCCCTTGTGTGAAGACCTGCTCATCACCTGGTGGAGGCTATAGCATCATCCCAGCTCTAGAGATGTTCGCTCAGCACAAGGGTCCGAAAGCTTTTGTTTTTAGCCAGGTTTGGAAGCATGATGAGGATAAACCCGAGTGGGAAGTGAATCTAAGCGAAATAAACAAACGCATTCCAGTTTTCCGCTGCGACCAAAAAAGTTGCGTCCGCTGTGTAGAGAATAATGTAATTAAGAATACATGCAAAACGAATTGATTTCATTATCAATCATTCTAAGATTTCCATCTCCTAATATCTATCATGAGTCTTCACCTGGCTTCAGATAAACTTCTAAATTGTAATGGCAACTACTTCTCTTGAAATGCTTTAAATGGAAAAGATGAATTGACAATAAAAATGACAGAATGTTGAGTGACGATTGTGATTTTGTTGTTTTGCTAAAAAATTCAGGTAGATAAAAAATAATTGCTCTCGTGTGGATTTAATGCTGAACTTTTTCAATAAATTCAATTTGATTTCACCAAACGCTTGCGATTTCTGATCATTCACTATGTTATCATCTATCTATCTATCTCACATTGATTGGTTTTCAGCATAATAGAGCTGGACTTGTTGGATCTCATTTCTCGAACTGAACTGTGGGGTGAGGCTCTGTCACTGTTTATTATAGAGTGTTGTGGCTCAATAGTCAAGACCTCACCCTCACCAATTTGCCCTCACCCTGTCCCACCCCTGACTGAACCCTGTGAATCAGTAGGTGAGGGGTGTGATTAGTTTGAGGCGGAGGGTTTGGCGCCGACTTTGAGTTGCGTAAATGTTAACCCTAATGCTGACTTTCTGTCCTGAGCTGGTGTAGAGGTTGCCATCACAGTCTCTGATTCAGGAGGTCCCTGGTTTAAATCTGACCTTCAGCTTTTCCATATTATTATAATTGAAATGATCAGAGGTCTTTCAAAAAGCACCCACGCACAAGTTCATGTGGCTTAGTTTGGTGAGCTGGTTGTCTTGTGTATTGAGAGGTTGCAGGTTCAAACCTCAACAGGTTACTTTTTACCTACATGATCATTTTTTAAAAGCAAAGTCTAATAAGCTTTCCCTGTCCCTGTCCACGTCCCTGTACGCATACTCAGGTAATGTACTGGTTACCATCATGATCTCTGGTGTGTGATGTTCCTGGTTCAACCCTCATCTCCAATTATCATTTCTTGTTCTAGTTTAGATCTGAACACAGTAAAATGCCCATTAAAACAGCTTGCTCGCATGAGATCCTGTGGCTCAATTGGTTGAGCTTCAACTCTGGTTTGAAAGGTTGCTGGTTCACCTTTTTTTGGAAGTTTATCATTCATTTTATAAAAAGCTACACAGAGAAAGAAAAGGAGTGACCAAAGTGGGATTCAAACTCTTTCCAACAGGTACAGAGAGAAACATGAACCACTGAGCTAACATGCACACAGCTTGGTTTAGGAGGTTTATCCTTTTTAAAAAAAATTCCTGCAGAGAGAAAGAAACTCATTTACATAAGGACCAATGTTACCTGAAGCAGGACTCAAACCAGAGCAGCAACAGACAGAAGAGCCCCATCTTAATCTAATTTATTTTTTCCCTCCTACTGGATGGAACACAAAGTGTGTACAAAACAGGACTTGATCACAGCAAGAGGTCAAACTCAAGAACTCAAACCAGGAACCTTCTGCATCAGAGACCATGATGCTCACCACCACACCACCCCAGAGCAGGAAACACACCTGCTTATTGGACTTTTGTCTTTCAGATAAACAGTAGCTGTCTGACGTGTTTCGAGGAAGACAGGAAGGTCGGAGAGTTTCAGCTCATAACCTTCTCTCAGCAGCGACTGCAACATGTGTTAATGTTCTGAACCTGTGGGCTTTCTGACAACACATTCTCTCTTCACACTGAGGCGCTCTTTCAGCTTCTCGTCATCTTCTGCTGAAACATTCCACACATCTACACCAGCAACCTTTCACAAGTCACACACTTTATATACACTCTTCAGACACACTTTCTTTTCCAGGTTTAACTCTAGCATTAGGTAACACTCATTTATAGTTTCACGCTTAATGCGTATGTGCTAATCAGGGCAGTGTGTGTATGTCTGTGTGTGTATTTGTGTGTGTGTGTGTGTGTGTGTGTGTGTGTGTGTGTGTGTGTGTGTGTGTGTGTGTGTGTGTGTGTGTGTGTGTGTACTAAGGATGCATTCAACCCTATTTTTCAAAGGTGAGTACAGTGTACACGATGTGTATCTCTTGACTATGCACACACACACACACACACACACACACACACACACACACACACACACACACACACACACACACAAATGATTGGATTTGATATTTAATGTTGAACAGCGCCACCTCCTGGATCACTGCTTGCTGTTTGTGTGTTAAATCTGGTTGAACTTGTATATTGGGAATAACACAAAAACACAACGCACAAAAAGTACACAAAGCAAATAAATTTATATATATATATATATATATATATATATATATATATATATATATATATATATATATATATATATATATATATATAAAATTTATTTAATTATTATATTATATATTATAAAAATTTTCTAATATATATATATAAATAGTAGTACAGTACATTTATTTATAGTGAATTTGAGTGCCATCTAGTGGTAGGCATGAGAACGGCGTCTATCTATCACATGCTGATTGGTGTTCACCATAAAAGAGAAAGCAGGACTTGTAGGATCTCATTTATCAAACCGAACTGTGGGGTGAGGCTCTGTTTGCCCTCACTCTTTCCCACCTAATCCTCATACTGACTTTCTGTCCTGAGCTGGTGTAGTGGTTACCCTCACAGTCTCTGATCTGACCTTCAGCTTCTCTATATTATTATAATTTAAATTATCAAAAAGTCTGCCGCTCTTGGGCCCTTGAGCAAGGCTCTTAACCCTCTATGCTCCGGGGGTCCCTTACGAGGGAAATACCAAGGTCCGTGACGTCGGAGTGACGTAGGGCCGCCTTCCCGTGGGCTCACCACCTGCAGGAGGGATCGTAAGGGACGGTGCTGTGAGGATTGGGCAGCAGTCGAAGGCGGGGGCCTGCTTAGACTGCTGCCCCCGCGACCCGAATTACGGATAAGCGGGAGAAAATGAATGATGAATGAATTAGCAAAGTGTAAAGGTCTTTTAAAAAGCACCCACACATCAGTTCATACAGCTTAATCAAGAAAGTTAGTTGTCTTGTGGTTCAAGAGGTTTCAGGTTCAAACCTCAACATATTACTTTTTACCTTCATGATCATTTCTTTAAAGCAAAGTCTAATAAGCAGGTGCAGTCCCCCTCCATGTCCCCATACTCAGGTAGTGTACTGGTTAACATCATGGTCTCCGGTGTGTGATGTTCCTGGTTTAAGCCTCAGCTCCAATTTTCAAGGTTGTGTGAAAGGTACATTTATTTAGAGTGAATTCGAGTGCCATCTAGTGGTAGGCATGAGAACGGCATCTAACTATCACATACTGATTGTCACCATAATAGAGAAAGCAGGACTTGTAGGATCTCATTTATCAAATTGAACTGTGGGGTGAGGCTCTGTCACTCAGTCAAGACCTCACCCACACCAATTTGCCCTCACCCTTTTCCACCCCACCCTCATGCTGACTTTCTGTCCTGAGCTGGTGTACATCACCTGATGGAACAGTTGTGTAGAAGGTCTTGGAGGGCTTGACCAAGCATTTGGAGGAGATAAAAGCAGGGGTTTAGAGGGCTCTGGGAAGATGAAAGCAGGAGGTTAGATTTCGGCAGATATTTTTCTTTATATATGCAAAACAATCATCTTTTTCTGGGATTTTGAAGCGTAATTTACCCCAATCTTCTACTCATCAAAATCATGCTTTGACATACAACTTGCCAGCTCTGCTCTTACCCACTCACACCAGTATGAGGAAATTCTGGATTCGAACCAGCAACCTCTGAACCCAGAGGCAAGGCTTTTACCACAAAGCCATCAAGTACTACACTCAAGCCTCCTTTTTTTGGGGGGGTTTATTTTTCGTTTTATATCTTCTAAAGAACACAAGAAGCGAGGGAAGAAAGCATATGGCATGAAGCAGAGCTCAAACCCTGATCACACACTTCTGAGAAGCACACACACTAACCCACTGAGCTCTCAGGACTTCCAGGGTTTCTACAGCTTCTTTTAGGAAGTTTATTTTTTACTTTATAAAACCCATTCACATAAGTAATCTCGGGGTTCTGTATTTTTGGCTGACTGTGCACTCTAACTCCAGCTTCCAAACAACTCTGGAATAACATCACCTGTCCTACCACTTCCTGTAGGTCATGAAAGGTTCACAGCAGCTGTTTTTGGTATGCCCTAAGTCACTGTAGAAGAACTTTTTATATTCATTTTGCAGTTCAAACTGTTTTCCATCCACAGTAATCTCAAGGGTTTTTTCCCTTTTGGCTTTCCATTTGAAGGCACATCACATAGACAGTTTCACACCTCAAGCTTTGGCTCAAGATGGTTGGTTGCACAAGTTATGTGTGAATGTCACAGGAAGTCAATCATGTGTGGCTTCGTAAGGACTTTTTTTTTTTTTTTTTTGGGTTAAGATGCAATTTTTACTCTGTTTGCATGTTTCTAAAATCCACCACAGCTACTCAGTTCTCCTTCATATCTCATATTTGATTTTCTAACAACATTCAAATATGATGCATCTTAAACATCTTTTAAAACATTATGTAGGTAAATGCTTTACGTTTAAAAGTTAATATCTGACATTGCTATTTTATAATAAAATATCACTATTTCATCCGAAATACAGCAACATCCATTAATATTTCCCCCTTTCCATTTTTATAGAGTTTATAAAATAAAATAAAATTGCTTGTCATTTTTTTATTAATGCAATTTATTATTATTAACATTTGGGATCATCAACATTTAAACATTTTATATTTCTATTAAAATGCCTACTTAGTTAAATAATATATAAAATAATATTTTGTAATATGAAAATGCAAAATATAAATAAATGCAAATAGAATAAATCAAATTAATGCAATACACTTTTTATTATATCGATTAAATTAAATTTACTAATTTGGCACAAATGAAACTGGTAAAATTTAATAAATGGAAAATTTTAATTAAATTGAAATTAAAATTGTTAGACCCCAAATTTGGGTAATTTAATTACAAAATTAAAAGATTTAACCGACATAAAAACTGTTAATTTCTAAATATAATAAGAAACGTGAATCGTTCATTTTGCTAGTTGGGGGTTTGAATTTAAGAAGGTAGCGGATGGAGGTAAGACATGTGACCGAGGCATCATGACATGCATCAAGAGTCATGGCGGAGAGAATCCGGTAATTTTCCAAAATAAAACATCGTTCAGAATCAGATAATAAATAAAATGAAAATAATGTAAGTTATGTATCTTTCTGTGCGACCTTTGAGCTGCATCTTCATCTTCGAGAAGAGGGAGAAGTCTGCAGGAGCCAAATCCGGAGAGTAGGGTGGCTGGGACCATCCCAATTTACTCATCCAAGATACCACAGGGCATGGTGAGGGAAAACTTATCTTGAAATTGCCCCCATCCCCTGCACTACCTACAAAGATTTGGTCATCATGCGGCACAGTTGCGGTTGTAGTGTAGAGGTTTGGAGTCTTAACTGGGCTTCTTGCTTTAGTAAAAATGGTATTCACCCTCCATATGTGAAATGCCACTCTCTGTAATGCCAGGCCTTGTTATATTGCGTTTTTGTATTGTATTGATGGATTCTATAATTGCACCGTGATAGTGGTGGCATTAAGGGGTGGATTAATTCAGGTACGTCCCCACTGAAGGCCCAGGTACCAAATACACATCCCGCCACTGGGTTGTACCGTTCTCAAATGTGGCTTCAGTCCCATTCAAAGTTTACTGCACCTACCCACACACGATCTCAAAGATTCCAAGTCATCAACATGCAGTGTTCCTGATAAAAACCTCTATTGTGATGTGGAGAACTTGTTGCCAAATTCCAAGCCAAGTTTGCGGGAAGAAACCCTTTTTCATGCTGTTAACAGTAAGCCAAATTGAGAAACACTGCATGTTGATGACTCGGCATACTGTAGTCCTTGTTTACCCTTGTTTTCTTTTCTTAAAAGTTATAGAAAAGGAAGCAAAAACACAGGATATATATATTTATTGCAAGTCCCAGAGCTTTTACTGTTTGGTCACACGAAGTGAATGACATTAATAATAAAGCCATGTAAATATTACTATCACGTTCTTTATGTGGTTCCCATGGTTGGCAAAAGAATTTCAAATTTTGATTGGTCTCACCACAGAACAGTTTTCCACTTTCTGGATCATGTTCATATATGGCTTTGCCTCATGATAAAGCTTTAATCAGTGGTGGGCAGTAAGGGAGTAATTCGTTACTGTACTTAAGTAGTTTTTTTTGGTGTATTGTACTTTACTGAAGTATTTGAATTTGGGAGTTTAAACATTTGAATCTCGTACTTTTTTTTTTCATTCAGTGAACAGATTGTTCAGAGTCTTTTCACATAAACCGAGTTCATTAAGTAAAGAGGCTTGTGATAAAAGTGATAATAGGAACATTACAGCCGTAATAAATCATAGTGCTTTGATACTTAAGTACATTTGAAGGCTAATACTTTTACTCAAGTAAAGTTTAAAGGGACACTTTTACTTTTACTGCATTGTAGATCTACTTTAACTCAACTAAATGGATTTCGGATGGCATTGGTGAAGCTCTGCAGAAAATAACCATCACATTCACCATTACCATTTAATTATAAGAATTTATAAGAAAGTGTCAAGAGCTAAAAAGATTAAGAACTTAGACTCTCATTGTGTTGCCATCGCATTTCCCTCCTACTGTACCTCAAAAAAAAAATTGCGCAATAACCGCGCTCTTCTGTATAAATACGCTCAGATACTCCGCAACGGAAGTTTCTTTCAAGAAAGACTCGCGACGTCGCTCTTGTTTCTTCTGCAAGTTCTCAGCACGAGAGAAGATGGCAAGATATGTAAGTGCGAATGAAAAAAAAAACAATTATATCAATGGTATAACTTAGTGGAATTGTATTTTTAGATATTTAGATTACGCTGTCAAATTCGAATCACATACTTATTTAAACAAACATGAATTTCACGAAGATGGGAAAAATATCAAAATGAAAAAAAAATTCGTCTAGACGTTTTCTATGATCTTAATATGTCAAGGAATAGCTGTGAATGTTTGGGTTGCGTTTTTGTTTAGGTGCATTTTGGGGCATTGGGATTCGTCCTGTTTTTTCTGCTCCCTCCTGCTTTAGGGGTTCACAATCTCCAGAAAATAATGAAATCTCTTCTGACCATGTAAGTATCAGTAAATCTGGACAGTTTCTTAAGTGTTTTTTAATGCAGTAATGATTTGAAGAATGTTCAATGTACCTTTACAGAACTGTTTTTTTTTTTTTTTTAAGCTATGAGATTGACGGTCAGAATGCTATGGGCATTAATGTCCCAGCTAAATATTGTGATAAAGTGGCTGATCTCGACCAGAACTTCCTCTCTCAGGATAACAATACAGAGAAAGTAAAAAATGAGCTGAATCGTCCAGATCGAATTTACAGTGGAACTGAGCTGATTGTTGCCAAACCAAAACGAATCCCTGGTTCCACATTCAACTTTCACTCTGAGTACCTGTTGCTGATAAAGTCGAATTCCAAGAAGCTAGCTCACTTGGACCCACTTATGCGAAACCTCCTGAGTAAAAGTAACACTAGCTGTGCCATTTTCTTTACAATGAATTCCCCTTGTGTGAAGACCTGCTCATCACCTGGTGGAGGCTATAGCATCATCCCAGCTCTAGAGATGTTCGCTCAGCACAAGGGTCCGAAAGCTTTTGTTTTTAGCCAGGTTTGGAAGCATGATGAGGATAAACCCGAGTGGGAAGTGAATCTAAGCGAAATAAACAAACGCATTCCAGTTTTCCGCTGCGACCAAAAAAGTTGCGTCCGCTGTGTAGAGAATAATGTAATTAAGAATACATGCAAAACGAATTGATTTCATTATCAATCATTCTAAGATTTCCATCTCCTAATATCTATCATGAGTCTTCACCTGGCTTCAGATAAACTTCTAAATTGTAATGGCAACTACTTCTCTTGAAATGCTTTAAATGGAAAAGATGAATTGACAATAAAAATGACAGAATGTTGAGTGACGATTGTGATTTTGTTGTTTTGCTAAAAAAAAATTGCTCTCGTGTGGATTTAATGCTGAACTTTTTCAATAAATTCAATTTGATTTCACCAAACGCTTGCGATTTCTGATCATTCACTATGTTATCCTCAAAGATAATAATTCACCACTACCTTTCCAGGTTCTGATAATGTGTTAGAAACAGAGGAACATCTCATTTTTACTGACCTACTTTGCTTAGTTACATCCAGGTGGTAAAATATTCTTTGCCATTGTGGGATTTTGGGTTTTATATACATATATATTTTTTTATTTATTGTGTTCTTATTAATATTTTTGTTTTAAATCTGTGGATTAGTCTCCACAAATGTAATATCATGTCAACAATATATACTCAAAACGTACATATACTAATAATAGTACATTTTTAATTGTAAATTTGAGTGGCATCTACTGGCAGCCATGGGAACTGCAGCTATCTATCTATCTATCTATCTATCTATCTATCTATCTATCTATCTATCTATCTATCTATCTATCTATCTATCTATCTATCTATCTATCTATCTATCTATCTATCTATCTCACATTGATTGGTTTTCAGCATAATAGAGCTGGACTTGTTGGATCTCATTTCTCGAACTGAACTGTGGGGTGAGGCTCTGTCACTGTTTATTATAGAGTGTTGTGGCTCAATAGTCAAGACCTCACCCTCACCAATTTGCCCTCACCATGTCCCACCCCTGACTGAACCCTGTGAATCAGTAGGTGAGGGGTGTGATTAGTTTGAGGCGGAGGGTTTGGCGCCGACTTTGAGTTGCGTAAATGTTAACCCTAATGCTGACTTTCTGTCCTGAGCTGGTGTAGAGGTTGCCATCACAGTCTCTGATTCAGGAGGTCCCTGGTTTAAATCTGACCTTCAGCTTTTCCATATTATTATAATTGAAATGATCAGAGGTCTTTCAAAAAGCACCCACGCACAAGTTCATGTGGCTTAGTTTGGTGAGCTGGTTGTCTTGTGTATTGAGAGGTTGCAGGTTCAAACCTCAACAGGTTACTTTTTACCTACATGATCATTTTTTAAAAGCAAAGTCTAATAAGCTTTCCCTGTCCCTGTCCAGGTCCCTGTACGCATACTCAGGTGATGTACTGGTTACCATCATGATCTCTGGTGTGTGATGTTCCTGGTTCAACCCTCATCTCCAATTATCATTTCTTGTTCTAGTTTAGATGTGAACACAGTAAAATGCCCATTAAAACAGCTTGCTCGCATGAGATCCTGTGGCTCAATTGGTTGAGCTTCAACTCTAGTTTGAAAGGTTGCTGGTTCACCTTTTTTTGGAAGTTTATCATTCATTTTATAAAAAGCTACACAGAGAAAGAAAAGGAGTGACCAAAGTGGGATTCAAACTCTTTCCAACAGGTACAGAGAGAAACATGAACCACTGAGCTAACATGCACACAGCTTGGTTTAGGAGGTTTATCCTTTTTAAAAAAAATTCCTGCAGAGAGAAAGAAACTCATTTACATAAGGACCAATGTTACCTGAAGCAGGACTCAAACCAGAGCAGCAACAGACAGAAGAGCCCCATCTTAATCTAATTTATTTTTTCCCTCCTACTGGATGGAACACAAAGTGTGTACAAAACAGGACTTGATCACAGCAAGAGGTCAAACTCAAGAACTCAAACCAGGAACCTCCTGCATCAGAGACCATGATGCTCACCACCACACCACCCCAGAGCAGGAAACACACCTGCTTATTGGACTTTTGTCTTTCAGATAAACAGTAGCTGTCTGACGTGTTTCGAGGAAGACAGGAAGGTCGGAGAGTTTCAGCTCATAACCTTCTCTCAGCAGCGACTGCAACATGTGTTAATGTTCTGAACCTGTGGGCTTTCTGACAACACATTCTCTCTTCACACTGAGGCGCTCTTTCAGCTTCTCGTCATCTTCTGCTGAAACATTCCACACATCTACACCAGCAACCTTTCACAAGTCACACACTTTATATACACTCTTCAGACACACTTTCTTTTCCAGGTTTAACTCTAGCATTAGGTAACACTCATTTATAGTTTCACGCTTAATGCGTATGTGCTAATCAGGGCAGTGTGTGTATGTCTGTGTGTGTATTTGTGTGTGTGTGTGTGTGTGTGTGTGTGTGTGTGTGTGTGTGTGTACTAAGGATGCATTCAACCCTATTTTTCAAAGGTGAGTACAGTGTACACGATGTGTATCTCTTGACTATGCACACACACACACACACACACACACACACACACACACACACACACACAAATGATTGGATTTGATATTTAATGTTGAACAGCGCCACCTCCTGGATCACTGCTTGCTGTTTGTGTGTTAAATCTGGTTGAACTTGTATATTGGGAATAACACAAAAACACAACGCACAAAAAGTACACAAAGCAAATAAATGTTTATATATATATATATATATATATATATATATATATATATATATATATATATATATATAAAATTTATTTAATTATTATATTATATATTATAAAAATTTTCTAATATATATATATAAATAGTAGTACAGTACATTTATTTATAGTGAATTTGAGTGCCATCTAGTGGTAGGCATGAGAACGGCGTCTATCTATCACATGCTGATTGGTGTTCACCATAAAAGAGAAAGCAGGACTTGTAGGATCTCATTTATCAAACCGAACTGTGGGGTGAGGCTCTGTTTGCTCATACTGACTTTCTGTCCTGAGCTGGTGTAGTGGTTACCCTCACAGTCTCTGATCTGACCTTCAGCTTCTCTATATTATTATAATTTAAATTAGCAAAGTCTGCCGCTCTTGGGCCCTTGAGCAAGGCTCTTAACCCTCTATGCTCCGGGGGTCCCTTACGAGGGAAATACCAAGGTGTGGTACTCAGTCAAGACCTCACCCACACCAATTTGCCCTCACCCTTTTCCACCCCACCCTCATGCTGACTTTCTGTCCTGAGCTGGTGTACATCACCTGATGGAACAGTTGTGTAGAAGGTCTTGGAGGGCTTGACCAAGCATTTGGAGGAGATGAAAGCAGGGGTTTAGAGGGCTCTGGGAAGATGAAAGCAGGAGGTTAGATTTCGGCAGATATTTTTCTTTATATATGCAAAACAATCATCTTTTTCTGGGATTTTGAAGCGTAATTTACCCCAATCTTCTACTCATCAAAATCATGCTTTGACATACAACTTGCCAGCTCTGCTCTTACCCACTCACACCAGTATGAGGAAATTCTGGATTTGAACCAGCAACCTCTGAACCCAGAGGCAAGGCTTTTACCACAAAGCCATCAAGTACTACACTCAAGCCTCCTTTTTTTGGGGGGGTTTATTTTTCGTTTTATATCTTCTAAAGAACACAAGAAGCGAGGGAAGAAAGCATATGGCATGAAGCAGAGCTCAAACCCTGATCACACACTTCTGAGAAGCACACACACTAACCCACTGAGCTCTCAGGACTTCCAGGGTTTCTACAGCTTCTTTTAGGAGGTTTATTTTTCACTTTATAAAACCCATTCACATAAGTAATCTCGGGGTTCTGTATTTTTGTCTGACTGTGCACTCTAACTCCAGCTTCCTAACAACTCTGGAATAACATCACCTGTCCTACCACTTCCTGTAGGTCATGAAAGGTTCACAGCAGCTGTTTTTGGTATGCCCTAAGTCACTGTAGAAGAACTTTTTATATTCATTTTGCAGTTCAAACTGTTTTCCATCCACAGTAATCTCAAGGGTTTTTTCCCTTTTGGCTTTCCATTTGAAGGCACATCACATAGACAGTTTCACACCTCAAGCTTTGGCTCAAGATGGTTGGTTGCACAAGTTATGTGTGAATGTCACAGGAAGTCAATCATGTGTGGCTTCGTAAGGACTTTTTTTTTTTTTTTTTTGGGTTAAGATGCAATTTTTACTCTGTTTGCATGTTTCTAAAATCCACCACAGCTACTCAGTTCTCCTTCATATCTCATATTTGATTTTCTAACAACATTCAAATATGATGCATCTTAAACATCTTTTAAAACATTATGTAGGTAAATGCTTTACGTTTAAAAGTTAATATCTGACATTGCTATTTTATAATAAAATATCACTATTTCATCCGAAATACAGCAACATCCATTAATATTTCCCCCTTTCCATTTTTATAGAGTTTATAAAATAAAATAAAATTGCTTGTCATTTTTTTATTAATGCAATTTATTATTATTAACATTTGGGATCATCAACATTTAAACATTTTATATTTCTATTAAAATGCCTACTTAGTTAAATAATATATAAAATAATATTTTGTAATATGAAAATGCAAAATATAAATAAATGCAAATAGAATAAATCAAATTAATGCAATACACTTTTTATTATATCGATTAAATTAAATTTACTAATTTGGCACAAATGAAACTGGTAAAATTTAATAAATGGAAAATTTTAATTAAATTGAAATTAAAATTGTTAGACCCCAAATTTGGGTAATTTAATTACAAAATTAAAAGATTTAACCGACATAAAAACTGGTATTTTCTAAATATAATAAGAAACGTGAATCGTTTCGTTTCGTTTCGTTTCGTATTCTCCCGCTTATCCGTATTTCGGGTCGCGGGGGCAGCAGTCTAAGCAGTAACCCCCGCCTATAATAAGAAACGTGAATCGTTCATTTTGCTAGTTGGGGGTTTGAATTTAAGAAGGTAGCGGATGGAGGTAAGACATGTGACCGAGGCATCATGACATGCATCAAGAGTCATGGCGGAGAGAATCCGGTAATTTTCCAAAATAAAACATCGTTCAGAATCAGATAATAAATAAAATGAAAATAATGTAAGTTATGTATCTTTCTGTGCGACCTTTGAGCTGCATCTTCATCTTCGAGAAGAGGGAGAAGTCTGCAGGAGCCAAATCCGGAGAGTAGGGTGGCTGGGACCATCCCAATTTACTCATCCAAGATACCACAGGGCATGGTGAGGGAAAACTTATCTTGAAATTGCCCCCATCCCCTGCACTACCTACAAAGATTTGGTCATCATGCGGCACAGTTGCGGTTGTAGTGTAGAGGTTTGGAGTCTTAACTGGGCTTCTTGCTTTAGTAAAAATGGTATTCACCCTCCATATGTGAAATGCCACTCTCTGTAATGCCAGGCCTTGTTATATTGCGTTTTTGTATTGTATTGATGGATTCTATAATTGCACCGTGATAGTGGTGGCATTAAGGGGTGGATTAATTCAGGTACGTCCCCACTGAAGGCCCAGGTACCAAATACACATCCCGCCACTGGGTTGTACCGTTCTCAAATGTGGCTTCAGTCCCATTCAAAGTTTACTGCACCTACCCACACACGCTCTTACCTTAAACAAAATGAGTAATTTGTCTCCACATGGAGGTGGAAGCTATAGAAAAGGGGTCCCTCATGAACAAGTTACCCTTAGGCTATGATTTACGTTCGCAATAACCATGGCACACCAGTGTCAGGCCTGGATTAACCCAAGGCCAAAGATTCCAAGTCATCAACATGCAGTGTTCCTGATGAAAACCTCCATTGTGATGTGGAGAACTTGTTGCCAAATTCCCAAGCCAAGTTTGCATTAAGAAACCCTTTTCATACTGTTAACAGTAAGCTAAATTGAGAAACACTGCATGTTGATGACTCAGCATACTGTAGTCCTTGTTTAACCTTGTTTTCTTGTCTTAAAAGTTAAAGAAAATTGAAGCAAAAACACAGAAGTGTTCCTAAAACACAGAAGGATATATATATATATATTTATTTTTTTGCAAGTCCCAGAGCTTTTACTGTTTGGTCACATGGAGTGAATGACATTAATAATAAAGCCATGTAAATATAATTATCCCGTTCTTTAATTAATGAGACTTTTGCTGCAGTTAGTTTTTGAGCTTTTTTTATTTTTATTTTCTGACCAGCGTTTTTTTCACGATGGATAAATACAAACAGATTTAGTGAATGTGCTGTGCGTTTTTTTTTTGTACTATTCATAAACATAAGGAGAGAGGAAAATAAGACAAGAGTCACCATGCATAAACATACCATACACCTCCAAGGTTGTATTAAAAGATAATATATTTTTTTAACTGCAGGGATCCCAAGTGTTTAACATTTTATTTATTTTCATGCAGGTTTTATCTCGGCTTATTGAATATGTGTTCTGAAGTTATGGTACAGTAGACTATGAGTGTTGTTTCAGTCGATCCTTCAGTTTGTTTTTTCGCTCGGTTGCCATTTATGTTAAGTTTAGCATGTACCAGTAGGTCCTTGAGATTTTTGTTTTATCTGAAGGTTGCAAGTGTCTGCTAAGTTCTTTTCTGAACTTGTGTGGATGATGAGAATATGTCTATACAAATGGTACAATTTGTTGTGGATGATATATATTATACTGCCAAAAGTTTGCAAACACATGGTTTGTGTTTTTTGAAGATCGTTCCACATTTAGTCCAAATTTGCTCTTATAATTCCGTCAACTCTTCTAGGAAGATGTTCCACACATATTTTGTAGTGTGTTGGTGGACATTTGTGTTTATCAGCCACAAGGGTGTTAGTAAAGTCAGATATTCATGTAGGGTGAGGAGGCCTGGGGTACAGTCACTGTTTCAATTCATCCCAAAGGTGTTCAGTAGGGTTAAGATCACAGCTCTATTGCAGGCCACTCAAGATCTTTCTCTCAAACCATGTTGACCAGATCTTCATGGAGCTGGCCTTGTGCACAGGCGCATTGCCATGCTGGAACAGGTTTGGGTTTGTCACAATGTCCCAATACTTTTGTTTAGATAATGTATAAAAGATTTTATATATATATATATATATATATATATATATATATATATATATATATATATATATATATATATATATATATATTATGACTGTCAAAATTAACGACCATTTTTTAAAAATATAAATAAATACATATAAACAAGACGAGCATGGTCCTGCTGAAATATGTAAGGCCTTCCCACAATCTGGATGGGAGCATGTGCTGTTCTGGATATATCTTTCAGTATTGATGGAGCCTTTCCAGATGTGCAAGCTGCCCCTTTCATAGACACTAATGCACCCCATAGCATCATAGATGCAGGCTTTCAAACTGAGCGCTGATAACAAGCCGGAAGATCCCTGTCCTCTTTAGTCTGGAAGATGCGGTTCCCATGGTTGGCAAAAAAATTTCAAATTTTGATTGGTCTGACCACAGAACAGTTTTCCACTTTCTGGATCATGTTTATATATGGCTTTGCCTCATGATAAAGCTTTAATCAGTGGTGGTCAGTAAGAAAGTAAATGTAATTCGTTACTGTACTTAAGTTGTTTTTTTTGGTGTATTGTACTTTACTGAAGTATTTTAATTTGGGAGTTTAAACATTTGAATCTCACACTTTTTTTTTCATTCTGTTAACAGGTTGTTGTGCTAAGTGTAACATCAGAGTCTTTTCACATAAACCGAGTAAAGAGTCTTGGTAAAGAGTCACCATTACCATTCAATTCTAAGAATATTTTAAGTGTCAAGAGCTAAAAAGATTAAGAACTTAGACTCTCATTGTGTTGCCATCACATTCCCCTCCTACTGTACCTCTACAAAGAATTGCGCAATAACCGTGCTCTTCTGTATAAATACGCTCAGATACTCTGCAACGGAAGTTTCTTTCGAGAAAGACTCGCGACATCGCTCTTGTTTCTTCTGCAAGTTCTCAGCACGAGAGAAGATGGCAAGATATGCAAGTGCGAATATATGCAAATGTACTGTAGACTTACTTTATATTGTGTGTTTTATTATTATAGCGTGTTTGTTATTAACAAATAAGCATTTCAAAAAAAAAAATCTTTGTGTACGGAAAAACAAACACTCAATTGAAAGAAAAAAAAAACATTTATATCAATGGTATAAGTTAGTGGAATTGTATTTCTAGATATGTAGATTACACTGTCATATTCGAATCACATACTTATTTAAACAAACACATTCATTTCAAAATGATCACATGAACAAAAATATCAAAATGATAAAAATTTGACTAGACGACTTCTATGATCTTAATATGTCAAGGAATATCTGTGAATGTTTGGGTTGCGTTTTTGTTTAGGTGCTTTTTGGGGCATTGGGATTCGTCCTGTTTTTTCTGCTCCCTCCTGCTTTAGGGGTTCACAATCTCCATGGTCAAACATCATGGTCTCTGGTGTGTGATGTTCCTGGTTTAAGCCTCATCTCCAATTTCCAAGGTTGTGTGAAAGGTACATTTATTTATAGTGATTTCGAGTGCCATCTAGTGGTAGGCATGAGAACGGCGTCTGACTATCACATACATGTCACCATAATAGAGAAAAAGCAGGACTTGTAGGATCTCATTGATCAAACTGAACTGTGGGGTGAGGCTCTGTCACTCAGTCAAAACCTCACCCACACCCGCACCCACACCCACACCCACACCCACACCAATTTGCCCTCACCCTTTTCCACCCCACCCTCATGCTGACTTTCTGTCCTGAGCTGGTGTACATCACCTGATGGAACAGTTGTGTAAAAGGTCTCGGAGAGCTTGACCAGGCATTTGGAGGAGATGAAAGCAGGGGTTTAGAGGGCTCTGGGAAGAGGAAAGCAGGAGGTTAGATTTTGCCAGATATTTTTCTTTATATATGCAAAACAATCATCTTTTTCTGGGATTTTGAAGCACCATTTACCCCAATCTTCTACAAAGATTTGACCCCAATCAAATGAAAATAATTTAAGTTATGTATCTTTCTGTGTGGCCCGGTACCAATTGGCCCATGGACCGGTGCCAGTCCGCGGCCAGGGGGTTGTTGACCCCTGGTCTAGACGTCACAATTCCTTACGCACTGCCAGCAGATCAACTTTGAGGACGAAATGTTTACTTCAGTTTTCCCTTCAGGGAATAAAGAGGCAATAAAGTTTCAATAAGACCATTCCAGTCAAAAAGATTTTCATGTAAAATCTATTTCTGGATTGTAATTGTAAGTATCTTCCCGTGGGCTCACCACCTGCAGGAGGGACCGTAAGGGACGGTGCTGTGAGGATTGGGCAGCAGTCGAAGGCGGGGGCCTGCTTAGACTGCTGCCCCCGCGACCTGAATTACAGATAAGCGGGAGAAAATGAATGAATGAATGAATTGTAAGTATTCAGTGCACTCTTGATGAAACCTTGGTTATGGTTGAAGTTCTGAAACTTTCTCCCATCTCGACATATGGTCTCTGGAGCTCAAACGGAGGGTCAAATTGAGAAGGGAAATTTCTTGGCTAAGTTACATCTCCTGCAGTCTAATTTTATTTATTTCTTTTACAGCTATCTCTCATACTTCTTCTTTTCTCAGCCCAGCAACAGCAGCAACACCTCTGCAGTTCAAAGGAACAAAACACTCTTCTGCTACCCCAGCAGTTTTCCTGCTCTCTTTCTTTTTATATTCATACACTAACACAGTTATATGATTAACATAGAAAATCTTCCACAGTGCGTCTAAATATCACTCTGGCCAAGTCACTCTGCCCCCCAAACATCCCTAATTTATGGCATCCTTCATAAAAATGTTCTGTCTTTATGACTGTTCCACTATTGGTTCCTCTCGTAAGGTCACAACATTCTATCCGTTCTATCAAACAGCAATTGGAGAAATTTATAAATTTTTGATAGGAAGAAGAAAACATGCTTTATATCGTTGAAATATTATTGATCTCAGCCTTGAAGTCAGCATGTAGAAATAAATGAATGCTCTAGAACCCAAACCTGGACTGGGACTATAAAACATGAATTCTAGAAATAATATAGAAGTCATAGCAGAGAACTCATTCCAACATATGTGCATGTCTCCAGTTGAACATTTGGTAATTTTCAACGTTTTTTACATTTTCTTTTCATGTTGGGTGAGGGAGTGGGTGTGGAGGGATTCTCAGGAGGGAGCAAAGCTCTGGTTTCATGGTTCTTCCTCAGCTTTTGCCCCAAACTAACAGAAATGCAACCCAAAAAAATCTGTCACTAGTTCAGAGCTTTTGAGTCATTCAAGAATAAGCTCAAGCTGAGAATTGCTACACATTGGCAACTCAAGTGACCTGCTTTCCTTCTCCATGATGCTTCATCACACCAAGGTTCCCACATAAACACACCACCCGACTCATGACTTTTTAGAGGTCCACCCAAACCCAGGTTGACCTTGTCTGACATTGCCACTGTGGGACTCCTTAATTATGAGCATTATGAACAATTGTGATCCAATCTTTGACTTTATGCATTCCCTGACCTTACTGTAAAATTCCCAAACTCGCTACAAGGTGGTATAAAAAAAACTCAGAGAGCTTTGTTTAAGACATAGTATTTTATTTATCTACACTATATTACCAAAAGTAATGGGTCACCTGACCTTTCCTGCTATATGTGGTTCTTTTCCATAATGTTAACACAAAGCCGGAGGCACTCAATTGTGTCTTTAGATGGCGCTATAATAACATTTTGCATTCACTTGAACTTGGAAACTCAAACCTGTTCCAAAGTGAGCTCATTGAAGATTTGATTTACATGCTTTGGAGAGGAAGATATCCTGCTATGGAGCTTTGATCTCATCCCTACTGAACACCTTTGGGATAAATTGGAATGCTGACTGCACCCCAGGCCTCCTCACCTACATCAGTACCTGCCTTTCATACCACCCTTGTGGCTGATGAACACAAATATTCATCAGCACACTCCAAAATCTAGTGGAACATCTTCCCAGAAGAGTGGAGCAAATTGGGACTAAATGTGGAATGCAATGCTCAAAAAATCAGATACCCTACTGATGACCAGGTGTCCCAATACTTTTGGCAATATAGTGTATGTTTACAGACTAAATTACACACTAAAACCTTTAATACAGGACTCCCAGCATTCCTAGCACTTCTTTCCGATGCCGCTTCCATCAAGTAACTGCGTTTTTGCCTAAAATTATTTCAGAAACTAGCCAGAATTGTTAACGAAAAAAGAAAGTACCTTTGTGAAACCGTTTTGCTTACATTCACATTGCTCAATAAAAGCCCAGAATCGCATCAGCCTCCTTCATTGCCCACAACACCACATTGTAATTGGGTTATTAAAGTCAAAACTCTGTTAATAACGATAAAAAAACGTGCCTTGTGAAAAGAAAACGTTTCTCTTGTAGGACGTTAGGGTGGGGTAAACAAAAAAAAAAGAAAGAATTCTTGCAAGACACATTGTCTTACCCAATGTGATGAATGGGGAAGTTGGTCCGTGTGTTACCTCATATGTGTACCCCAGTAAAACACGAAGTCATGGTTGAACAATTTCCTGTGGGTAAAATTTTTTATTTTACTGAGAATAGGGACTGGGACTGGCAATAATTGTGATGCACATATATATATATATAGCAAGGATTCCATCCCAGCATCAACAATTTGGGCCCTTGAGCAAGGCCCTTAACCCCCAATTGCTGGTTTGTAAGTTGGTCAGGATAAGGGCATCTGCCAAATGCTATGAATAGATAGATAGATAGATAGATAGATAGATAGATAGATAGATAGATAGATAGATAGATAGATAGATAGATAGATAGATAGATAGATGTAAAAAATAAAGGTGCTTTATACATGACACATGTACATTACAGTGCAGTGAAATTCTTTCTTTGTATATCACAGTGATTTTAGGAAGCTGGGGCCAGAGTGTAGTCAGCCATGATACAGCGCCCCCTAGAGACAGACAGACAGACAGACAGACAGACAGACAGACAGACAGACAGACAGACAGACAGACAGACAGACAGACAGATAGATAGATAGATAGATAGATAGACAGATAGATAGATAGATAGATAGATAGATAGATAGATAGAATTAAAACTAAAAGATACTTGAACACCATTTGAGGATATTTACGAAACAAATTTATTCGATATAATATCAGTACACTGCTCTAATTACAAAATAAAAAGGACCTCTGTAGCACAATGGGCATCATTTCAGAAGAATAACATTCCACGACACGTCCACTGAAAATATTCATCCTATTTGTTCGGATCTTTGATTGCAATTAGCACATTCGGAATTTTCCGACATGGAAAAAAAGAAATAAATAAACACAATAAACCCGTCTGTTGTGTGGATTCATTCTAAGAGAAATAATCAGGGGTGTGATTGATCTTCAACATTAATCCTTGAGCTCTTGGTGTCCCTTCAGCAATCTAACATAAGCACTGGATGCACGATCGAGCCAATGTTCTTGTATACCTCAGGAGCCCATATTACCCAGAAAGCATTGCATTCACTCGCTTAAATTGTTCTAATATATATATAGATATATATAAATATAAAAAAAAAAAACCATCTATCATTTGATTGTCTTCAGGGTTTTATTATTATTTATATTCCATTTATATATGCTAGCTTGTTAGCAGGTTCAATATTTAGCATGCTAGCTTGTTATCAGAGCCAGGTTATGATAAGGTTCAAGAAGGAGATTTTTTCAGCGATGCATCCAGGGTTTTCACGTTTTCAAACGAAGTGTAGGAGAGGATTAAGAATATCTGCTTAGGGAACGACTTCGGCTTTTAGAAGTGAGCTTTTCGAGCTGGCTGTGAGATTTTCATCCTGGTTTTGCAGGCACTGATAATGAAAATGGTGTGATGTGAAAGAATTCCCCCTGCTGTGGGCTACGATCTAACGGGTAAGAGGATTTTCAGAATCTCAGAGTTTCCATATTTTTGGGCCAATTTTGGAGTTTTTTAGGTACACTATATGGACAAAAGCAGGACAGCTGACTTTCCCAGCCATAAATGGTTCCTTCCATCACCCTACATAACTACCTGAATTTACTAACAACCTTGTGGCTGAATCTCCACCAGCACACTCCAAAATCTGATGGAACGTCTTGCCAGGAGTGTGGAGGTTATTATAACAGCAAAATGTGGAATAAATGTTAAATGAGATGTTCAAAAAATCACAATCTTACATGTTGTCCATCTTAGTTTTATGATCCTGTACCTACACAGGATTGGATTTGCGTAACGCTTCACCAAAACACTTTTGAATGCGTGTGCAATCGAATAAATAAGAAACAAAATTATTTTACAAAACAACTGTTATTACTTAAACACTATAGCTTTAACCCACAAATGAAAAATTCAAGTAAAACAGGATTGATCGTGTTAAATGAAGCATAATTCAGGATTCAAACAAAACAACAATGAATAATAAATATAAATAATAATGGAATAATAATAATAAAACATGATACATTATGGTTAATAAACAGTCTTTCTTGAACCTCTAAAGGTGCAAGAAGGAGAGACTTTTTTTATTAGCAGTTACTATAATGCGATAAGTTTATTATTTAAAATGGTGCAAATTAAATGTTAACCTCCAGATTAATACTTTTTTGCGAATATAATCAGAAGTTAAATGCTAAATATTAAATTAGGATATCCAACTCGAGCCCTTCAGAGGGCACTGTGCTGCGAATCTCTGCATACCTTTATAACTAGGATTAGGGTTGGGGTTAGCTTACCAACAATTATCTAGCAACTGAAGGAAGTGGTAGCTCTATCTATAAGATGGTGGACATCTATTTAGAAAGTTGCTGAGTTCGCATAACAGCACCACCTTCAAATGTTCACCTTCAAACCCTGCCTTGTTGAACAGTTGGTCTGCCTGAAGACATCTGAAACCTTGCTAGGTAGGTTGATTGTTTTAGGAACCGCATGATAACCGCATTGGTGAGTTCAATTCACTAGATACAGGAAGTGGTAGGTCAGTGATTAAGACAATGCCCTGATCCAGAGAGACTTCCATCTGATCACTTGAAGGTTAAGAACATTGTTGAAAGCCTTGCCCAGCAGTGGTATCTTAGTGGTGCTGGGGGTTGGAATTGATGACCTTCTAATCCAAAGTCCAATGCCTTAATCAGTGAGCTACCACCTCCCCTCAGAAAGGAGCTACCACCTCCTTTCGAGGAGGGGGTACTACTAAGTAAGCACCTCCCCCTTCTGATAGGAAGGGTTTGAGCTTAAATCCCAGCTCCACCACGATGCCCCTGCTGGGGCCCAGGGAAAGGCCTTCAACCCTCAACTGCTCAGTTGTATAAAGAGATAATTCTCTGGTTTAGGGTCTGCCATATCCAAGCCACTTGCCATGGGAATGTATTCCCTGTCCTGGGTTAAAATGTCAAGAACAAAAATGTCAGTACTGACTGAAGAATTGTCAAAAAAGGGTCTGTAGCTGAATACATAATGTTCAGTATTCAATATTATTACTCCTGTGGCTGTCCATGAAAGACAATTTTACCTTTCCTTTAACATACAATGCTTATATGTGTACTTATGTATATACTGTATATGTAAATTTTTACAATATGTTTTAAACCTGAACATGTTCATTAAAAATACAAATTAAAAAACACACTGCCCTTATTAAAACATGTCTGTACAAACATGTCTGTACAGATTTTTAGAATTTAAAGAATATTTTGAAGGCTAATATTGAGTATACTTTAGATTGACCCAATAAATAATATTTAAAAAACAACAACAGGTGCTTGAGATGAAATGGCAAAAAAAATAGTAAAAGAATTTAATATATGAAAGAAGAGCAACTGGGACGTGGGCATGGTTTGGCAGTCTGACTTGTGTAGCTATTGTGCAAAATGAATAATTAAATAAATATTCTGTGTGTGAGTGTGTTATCACAGCATTCTGTGAAATATGATTGTGTAATTGTAGCATTTCTTTACATCACTTAACATTAAGCTGAGTCAGTATTTTTTTTATCTGAAATCCTATGGAAAAACTGCCTCTGAGGTCATGTACATCAGAATATCCTTTGGGATATACTTTTCTTAACAATGAAAATTTTAAATGCCACCATATTTCTGAGGACCCAGATATTCTGGTACAACATTCTTGAAGTTCATAATAACTATTTCTCTCAACTCATAAATGGTTCTTTCTGGTGAGAAGTCTCTTAGGCTAATCAGGAAGACATCACAACACCACCTTACTCTGGTGTACTCTATTCTCCCCCAAATAGTGTCAAAACACAAAATAACTTGGTTGTACTGCCTTTCTTTTTTTCTCAACTAGTCCAGTTTTTCCTTAACATTTTTCCCTTAAATTTTCCACACAACATCACACTTGTCTAATTTCCCCTTCTTGACAACAAGATAAAAAAAGTGGATTTAATGACATCAATTGATCTTTGCTAATCTTGTAGAACTTTAACATTAAAAACATATTAAGATTTTGAGATAAGTTCCTGAACATAGACTTGGCACTGTGTGATGCAAGGAAGTAGAACGGAAGCTTGTCTAGGGTTAAAAACTGAAAGGACTACCAAAGCAGCAAACGCAGGTAGAGTATTGTTCTATTTGTTTAAAAGCAAAGTCATGACCTTGTGACTGTGACCTCAGCTTATCCCCAATTTGTCAAGCTCTACCACATTTCCCCCCTTATCTCATTTAAGAAATTTCCCCACTGTGAGACGAATAAAGGTATATCTTATCTTCTGAAGGAGTTTTAAGATGCTAAATATAATAATCCTTTATTTGATCTTTTGATAGCTTTTGAGGTTAGACGCAAAGAAAACCGAGTCAGTTGTAGAACCAAGCTTACTCTTGTAAGCTAGTTTCATCTGGTCCACAAGGCAACCTGCATTGGCATTTGATTGCCTAAACAACTTGAGGACACCGTCACACTGGTGATTTTGCTCATCATCCTTCGCAAGGAAGCAAGCAAAAACGAAAACTTGGTCTGGATCTTTGGTTCTCCATTTAGTCGTAAACCTTTAGTTAACAAAGATATCAATGTAGAGATCTGCTGTATGAACTGCAGATCTCAATCCAGTATCTGATTAAAAATTGCCATTACGCATTAACTAAGAGCTTTTAGGGTCATGGAACCCAACAAAGGAACCTTGGAAGCAAGGTGGACATAGACCCGATGTTGGTGCCATGCATTCACACCTCCATTGGAAAGTTGCAAAAACACGGTATTAGCTGACCAATGTCACGCACTATCGACAGTGATTAAGCCTGTACATTTTCCAAATGTTGGCTAGATATTTGTGTTCCAGCTGGGATATGTTCAAGGTAAATAATTTCACCTACCGTTTAAAACATTTTTTAAAGAAGATGCCTGAAATATCTTGGTGACATGATCTCCAAACTGCTAGTTAAAAGTTTGGGAATTAGATACATCATCTTTATTTGTAGTGCTGGAGAGCATCACTGTGGCCCTGGTTTCCATCTGCCGCTCATTGACTTTATCCTAGAAAGAATAACATAAGTGTGCAATTGCAGAACAAGTCTAAGTCTGTGCTGCTCAATAGGGACTTGCACTTACCCAATGCATAAAGTATTGTAACTCCTTTATAGTAACATGTCAGGATCTTTTTTTGTGTTTGAATGCCACTTAACAACCCCTGTGCAAGCTCTCTATGACTGTATGGTGTTACAGCTAAACTCTATTGTCATGTAATTCTCAAATGTTGTCTGGCTAGTCTTCAGCTCTGTGACTCATTCTGTGTATCGATGTCAGTGCTGCTCATCTCCCGTCGCACCCACACGTCCTCATCGGCAACAACCGACTGCTCGTCTACGCTGGCCACGGACATGGCACACTGCTTCCCCAGATGGGACAGCTTCAAAGCATGCTGAGTTTTGCAGTCTTTGCTTTCAGTCTTAGTTTCCTCTCCATCATCCTCCAGGGACATGGTCGACACAGGTCCTTCGAGCTCCTGGCTTATGTCTTCGTCGTCTCCGTCCCCATCGCCGTCGCTCAGTACATTAGTCTCTTTTGCTTGCTCTTGCTCCTCATAGCGCTGCAAATCGAACTGCTCCTCCACCCAGCGGTCTGTGTCGCCTGGCTGCAGGGAGGTCTGCGAGTCTGGTGAATCGGCGTCAGTGTCAAACACGATGTCCGTGTCTATGGTGAAGCGGTTTCGCACTAACTTGCGCCTACCCAAAGTACGCGTCGGAGCAGAAGCTGCATACCAAAAGAAAGTGTGTTAGGAGGTAATTTTTGCATGGAAATCTACAAAAAGATCTAGAGGTTAGCATAGGAGTGTCTGTGTACCTGCTCGGTTCATAGCGGGCCTAGCTCCTTTCAGAGCGCATAGACGCTTCCCTCCAAATGGCACGTACTGCTGGCTGGGGGGGAGACTCTCTGTCTTCAGCAGCTGCCGTCTCTGTTTGTCTCTTAAAATGGAGTGAACTGTCTTCAGGAAGTCCTTCTTGCTTTCGGGAGAACTAAAGAGAAGCCAAAGAAGAGGCACAAAGCAAGAACTTCGGACCTTAGTATTGTTGAAAATATATAGAGCACATTATACACCCTTGCTAAGATGGTTTTAGGGTCCCAAAATTAAACTGTATCAAATTGGTATGTGCGAAACTGGCGGTACTGTCTTGATAATTCTAATTCAGTTTATAGGAATATGCACTAATACTATTACCTTAACTTTTTTGTTTTGTGAGAATGATAGCACTGGACTTATAACAGAGTCAGAGGGTAGCACCAAACCAACAACTGGTTCACTGATATCACTAAAGCAATAGACAACTGACCTACCCAAATTTTCATGTCATTTCTACCAAACATTCCTCTGCAAGTTAATCCATGTGATTAGCTGAAGAAATCTAACCACCGATATCAAATAAACAAAGACAATTTTTACATACTAACCTACTGAAATTCCAACAATCTGCTAACAAATGTGTTAGAT
>NC_139581.1:29098107-29108107 GCF_946808225.1 Silurus aristotelis | reverse complement strand
GTTGGGATCTAAACGGAAAACTTCTCAATAAAGCTGCAATTTAAAGTTAAGGTTTTCCATAAAGTTGAGATCTAGAATTAAAGTTTTTAAATTTAATTTTTAGTTTGAGATTTCTAATGAAAGGTTTTTATTAGGGCTGGGAATCGATTAAAAAAAATTAACTAATTAATTGCACATTTTCTGTAATTAATTGCAATTAATTGTGTTTTCCCCCAAGCTTGTTATCATCAATATTTACATGTAGAATCACCTAATTAAATTAAACAACACAAAGTTTTTAATGACATAACATTTTAATGACATTTGAACTGTAAACAGACTCTCCACAGAACCACAGAGTAGCTGTTCCCATCAAATAAAATGTGTGCAGCAACCACTCTGTGGTCTGACTCACAGTAAGGGCAAACGAACGCAATCGCCACTCTTCATCTATGAAGTGCGCTGTGACACCCAAGTAGTTGTCATTGCTCACCGATGTCCAGTGATCTCCTGTGAGAGCGACATATTTTGCTTTTTCTAATATGTCCATCCTTCGCGCCCTCTCGCTGTCATACAAACTGTGTATTCTCGACATAATCGTTCTTCTCGAGGGTAGATTGTAAGATGTGTCTCCCGATGCAATTTGCATGATTTCTCTCAGTCCCTCGTCTTCCACAGTGCTAACTGGGCGGCAGTTTCTAGCTATCCATTTAGCTAAAGCATCGGTTAATTTATCAGTTACAGGTTTGGTCAATGGCCTGCCACGATTACTGTAGCACTCTAGTAACGTGGATTGGCGAGGCGCTCCTGTAGCCTCGCTAGTTATGTTGCTAGCACCTGGGTGCTTTGCTTTTAAATGGTAGATTAAAGACGAATTGCTTCTATAATATTTGAATTCAGCTTTGCAAATCGTACACACCATCTTTGTTTTATCAAACAGGCCATCAGGCAACTTTTTAAATGTAAACGTTCCTCCTAAAACTCCATCTTTGTTCATCTCCATCATGACAGGGTGACTGTTCGGCACATTCACAATAAGCAATAGGAAGTCATGAAAACGAGCAAAAAAAAAAAAAAAAAAAAAAGTGCTGCGTCAATTGCGTTATTTTTTTTTTACGTGTTAAACATCTAAAATTAATCGCAAAGATTAACGCGTTATTTCCCCCATCCCTAGTTTTTATATTAGGGTTGGGTCCTAGAGTTAAGTATTACATTTACGGTTCGGATCTTAAGATAAATATTCATTAAGGATGTAATCTATATTTAAGGTTTTGTGTTTGGGATCTTGAGTTAAAAGTAAAAAAGTTTGGACCTAGTGCAAGTTTCCAGTTAAGGTTCCCAATTAAGTTTGGACTCTGAAGTTAGGGATTCTAATTAAGATTGGTGTCTAGAGTTAAAGTATCTATTAAGAAAGGGATCTAGAGTTAATGTCTTCTATTAAGGACGGGATCTAGAGGTACGCCATACAGTTTAGGGTGGGGTCTAGTGTAAATATTTCCAATTAAGGATGTGATCTAGAGGTAAGATTTCCAATTAGGGTTCATGTCTCGAGATAAAATATCCATAAAGAATAGGATCTTAAGTGAACGTTTTTATTAATATGGTTGAGATCTAGAGGTAAAGTACACAATTAAGAACAGGAGTTAGTGTAAAAGTTTCTAATAAAGTTTGGGATTCATAGTTAAAATTTCCAATATAATAATATTATAAATTATACAATTAAAGTTGGGATCTATGGGTGAGTATAAAATTAAGGTTGGGATCTAGTGTAAGTTTCCATTTAAGGTTTGTAATCTATAGTTATAATTTCCAATTAAGTTTGGGATCAAATGTAAAAGTTTCAATTAATGTTGGGATCTAGTGGTAAAATTATCCATTAAAGATGAGATCTAGAATTAAAAAATACAATACAATACAATAAAAAAGAAAATTGTGATCTAGTATAAGTTTTAACTTAAGGTTGAGATCTAGAGTTTAAGTTTCTAATTTAAAAATAGGTTCCAGAGATAAAAACCTTGAATTTAATTTGGGATCTAGAGTTAAAATAAATAAATAAAAAAAAGTAAAAAAAAAAAAATCCAATTAAGGCTGGGCTCTAGAGGTAAAGGTCTATCATTGATGCTTTGGATTTAGTCTAAAGTTTGGAGTTTGTATATAAAGTCAGGGTTTGGGGTGATGTCTGGGGGTACAGGAAAGAATGGGAGGTATGTGTAGTGACCTTAAGAGTTAGGGTTGTGTTCTACAGTGCATCCAGAAAGTATTCACAGCTCTTAACTTTTTCCACATTTTGGTATGTTTCAGCCTTATTTTCCTCAGATTTTTACAAATACCCAAATATGCAAATATAATGAATATAAAAAAAACTAAAAACATCACATTTACATCTGTAATCACAGCCTTTGCTCAGTACTTTGCTGTAGCTTCTTTGGCACCAATTACAGCCCCAAATCTTTTTGAGTTTGATGCTACAAGCTTAAAACACCTATTTTTGGGCAGTTTTTCCCATTTTTCTTTGCACCGACCGATGAACCGTCCCAGAGGTCCAGAGCATTCTGGAGCAGGTTTTTATCAAATATGTCTCTGTACGTTGTTTAATTAATCTTTCCCTCGATCCTAACCAGTCTCCCCACAGCATGATGCTGCCACCACAATGCTTCACTGTAGAAATGGTATTAGCCAGGTGATGAGCGGGGCCTGGTTTCCTTCAGACATGATGCTTGGCATTCCCGCCAAAGAGTTCAATATTTGTTTCTCATTTTCTGAGAGTCCTTCAGGTGCCTATGGGGAAAACCATACAGGCCTGATTGGTGGAGTGCTGCAGAGAGGGTTGTTCTTCTGAAAGGTTCTCCTCTCTCCACAGAGAAATACTGAAGCTCTTTCAGAGTGACCATCGGGTTCTTGGTCTCCTCCCACACTAAGGCTATTGTTAGGTCACTCAGCCGGGCGGCTCCACTCTAGGAAAAGTCCTGTTGTTTCTTTAATCTATGATGGAGGCCAATGTGCCTCAATACAATCCTATCTCGAAGGTCTCCAGACAATTCCTTGGACTTCATGGCTTGGTTTGTGCTCTGACATGCCCTGTTAATTGTGGGACCTCAACTGAATCAACTGAATTGACCACAGGTGGACTCCAATAAAGTTGTAGAAACATCACAAGGATGATCAGTGGAAACAGGATGCACCTAAGCTCAATTTCGAGTGTCATGGCAAAGGCTGTGAATACTGTACATGTGTTTAATTTAGTTTTTTAATTTTTTAATAAATTTGCAAAGATTTTAAACACACTTCTTTTACGTTGTTATTATGGGGTTGTTATTTTTGGAGTCTTGAGGAAAATAATGAATTTAGTCCATTTTAGAATAAAGGCGTAACATAAAATGTGGAAAAAGTGAAGCAATGTAAATACTTCCTGGATGCACTGTATTATCTTAAATCTAGGGTCAGGGTCATTATTAGCGTTGAGGAAAGTGTTAATCATATAATCTACATGAATAAATCAAATGTACTGGTAAGAAGTACACAATCTCAATACACCTACATTATGGGGACAAAAAAAAAATCCCTTCTGTTCACTCCTGAGCTTGTATATTGAGCTCTACAGCATGTGAAAGATAGTGCGCCAGCCAGTGAAGCTCAAATGTCCTTTATGTGCTCTTATAATTGCATTTCTTCTTCCGAAGTTCTCGCAATGCGTAAGTTGCGGAAGCTTGACAGAAGCTGCGAACAAAAATTTTTTTTTATCTTTGTCTTTCTATGTGACAGATAGTGAGGACTCATTGTTCTCTTTTCCTGCTGTTTGAAATTGAAAGGAAAAACTAAGACAAAAGTATCAAGGCAGCCAAAAAGACACACACACACACACACACACACACACACACACACACACACACACACACACACAGCTTCACAGTGCCAGTATGTTCTGTCCACTCACTTATGTAAATTCAGAACCCGAGACAGGTTCACTTCATAATTTTAAAAAATCGAATGCTTTTTGATATCTGGATACAATAGTTTGTTTTTTATAATAAACACACACACACACACACACACACACACACACACACACACACACACACACACACACACCATTTAATTATTTAATCAAATCAATTATCACAAATGCTTTAAAATCTAAAATAACATAATGGTGCGCGCACACACACACACACACACACACGCCACAAAAGTGTTGAAAATACACAGATTTTCATCCTGATGATGTCAGCAATGTATATATGTGATAGAATACTGCATTAGCCAACAGAAACATACACACACACACACACACACACACACACACACACACACACACACACACACACCTCTTTAAAGCTCTATGTATAGGTCAGTATAAACATATACGTGCACCCAGCAGTATGTACACCTCGTTTCATCTTACAACACTAAAAGATGTGTGTGTGTGTGTGTGTGTGTGTGTGTGTGTGTGTGTGTGTGTGTGTGTGTGTGTGTGTGTGTGTGTGTGTGTCTTGCTCACCAGGTGCAGCATGTCATAGATGGACTCAGACGAACGTTTGCTGTGTCGGTTCCGCTTTAAAACTGACATGACTGATCCTTACGCACACACACATGCACACTCACACACATACACATACACATACACACTGCGTGTTGAGCCCAGAGCAGATGGGAAACACACTCACACACCCTTACTGTGCACTGATGCTGAAGACTGAATACAGAGACTTACAGATCCACCAGACTAGAGCTCTCTCTCCCTCTCTCTCTCCCCCCCTCTCTCTCTCTCTCCCCCTCTCTCTCTCTCTTTCCCTCTCTCCTTCTATTACGCTCTCATTTGGCCTCCTACACACTCCACTCCAATCTCTCTTTTTCGTTCCTACTATATTAATCTTTTTGTCTTTCTTATCTAGAAAAGATAAATAGATATCCAGAATTTTCTGTAAAAACATTCGATAATTTCACAATACACTCCAATCACCAAGAGACCCGACTCACCACTGCACCTGATCCACAAAGAGACCCGACTCCCCACTGCAAGTGATTTACCAAGAGACCCGGCTCCCCACTGCAACTGATTTACCAAGAGACCCGACTCCCCACTGCAACTGATTCACCAAGAGACCCGACTCATCATTGCACCTGATTCACCAAGAGACCCGACTCATCATTGCACCAGATTGACCAAATTCCCCGACACCCCACCGCAACTGATTTACCAAGAGACCTGACTCCCCACTGCAACTGATTCACTAAGAGACCCGACTCCACACTGCAACTGATTCACCAAGAAACCTGACTCATCATTGCATCTGATTCACCAAAATCCCAGACAGCCCACTGCAACTGATTGGCAAGAGACCCGACCCACCACTGTTACTAATTCACCAAGAGACCCGACTCCCCAATGCAACTGATTCACCAAAAGATCCGACTCACCATTGCACCTGATTCACCAAAAGATCCGACTCACCACTGCACCTGACACACCTAGAGATCTAACTCCCAATTAACCTGACTGACCAAGAGATGCAACTCCCCACTGTACCTGATGCACCAGGAGACCAGACTCACCACTGCACCTGACTCAGCAAGAGACCTGACTCTCTACTGCACCTGACTCAGCAAGAGACCTGACTCACCACTGCACCTGATTGACCAAGAGAGACGACACCCCACTGCATCTGATTCACCAGGAGACCTTACTGACCAATGTGCCTGATGCCTGAACTGACTTTACTCACCAATGCACCAGTTTTAACAAGAGACCAATTTACCAGTGCATCCAATTCACCAAAAGATTTAATTTACAAGTGCATTTGATTCACCAAGAAACCTGATTATCCAAAGCACCTGAAGAGACCCAACTGATCAGTAAACCCAACTCAATTAGAGATCAGAGTTCTCAATGAACTCCATTTTTCATTACTAGACCTGATTGACCAATGCACATGATTTCCAAACAGACCTAACTCATCGGTACACCGATTCCCAAAGAGACCTGACTCATCAATAGACCCAATTCACCAATGTACCTGATTCACTAAGAGACCTGACTCACCAGTTACCCTAACTGACTAAAACACCTAACTCACTAAAGCAGCCAGTACACTAAGAAATCCAAAGTACCTCGACCTGACTTCATAATAATATAAGCAGTAGAGTATTCCCTATTCAATATAGTACTTACAGAGCAACCCCCTTACGCCATTTTGTGGGTGTGTGTTTGTGTGTGTGAGAGAGAGCATCAAGTAAAATGCGAACTCATCTCAACAAGTACAAATCAACCCCTCCAAATAAATACCACATCATGCAGCTGAGCCAAAAACCTTCCCTGTGTGGGAGTTACTACAGTGTTGTGTCATTCGTATTTGTGTGTTTGTTAGTGCGCATGTGTGTGCAGGTGTGTGTCCTTAGGCTAATTATGGTGTTTTACAGCAGTCTTTGCTCGCACTGACACAAACCCCTGTGGATAGACATGTTGGAAGGTTGGGGAGTCAGGGGGTGGGGTGGTTCTGCAGCAGTTGGTAGAATCGAGATACAGATGCATGGACGGAAAAACCTAATCAAATGACTGTGCTAAAGCTGCAACAAGCTGGATATTGTCCATGTGTATAATTATTATACATTGCCATTTGAACCCACATATGCAATGAATGTGTTTTTAAACCTAAGCGGTTATGAGGACATCGATGTAAACTCAAGCACAAGCTCACAGCAAGCATTTATTTTTAGATGGAACGACCAAACAATTTTCAGTGGTGTGAATCTGGGAAGAAAAAAAAGGCTGCTTACCCTGACAAGCAATTAGAATGCGAACATAAATCAAATGGAGTTCAACACCAGTGGATTTCTGAAGCAAATGAGCTAATTAGCCTCTAACACCAGACATGTGTTTGCATATACCCCCTCACTTCACCGTGGCACTTTCTGAAAGAACTCCAGCTGAGTAGCTGTAAAATAAATAAGTTTGTTCTTAGAGACAATTGAGGTGTGGATCTGAATATAGTTCTATGTAGGAGCAGCCAAGCAAAGAGACCTGCAAATGGCTCAGCAAGTGTGTGTGTGTGTACCATCTATACATATACTGTGTGTGTGTAATGTGTGTCTAGGTAGAGCAATTAGCCATGGACTGTATCTAAAAGAAAGAAAATGCCTTTGGACTACAATAAACTATCATTTGGACCAATTTAACAATAAAGGTTATAATGGTAAAGTAAATCATTAATTCATGTCGATCAACCACTTTATTTTATTCAGTGTCAACTGATCCAAAGCCTATCCCAGGAAGACAAGTCTCAAGGCGGAAAATACGCCTCAGATGAGATGCTGGTGGAACCACCATAAAATGTTGCAGCAGACAGCCAGAGATCTTTACCTTTTCGTATTCCCTGTACTCGCTAAAGAGCTCGGTGTCATCATCCAGGCTGTCCCCTGACGTCTCTGAGATGAGTCCAACTCCATCATCCAGAATGTCCTCTGGGAACAAAATTGGTACAGAGTGAGGTTAGTTGGTGAAACAGCGTATCTCTCAAGGTAGCCCAACACAAATTGGTTCAAAAAAGATTCTGCTGACCCAAGTTCTTTCCAGCAATCCTGTCTCATCCTCTTCAAATGGTTAATAAAGCATACCAGTTGCCCTGGTGCTTTCAATCTACTTCATTGTGGTTCTGTAGGTTTTGGCTACACACCATACCAAGATGGTGTGTTTGAGATGGCATGTTTGGCCACACACCATCTCAAGTAGGTAATCATGGTCATCATCTCAAGTAGGTAATCAAGTTGAGTTGAGCCAATAATTTAACTACATTTCTCTGTTTTTTAAAGCAAACAAATTTATAGCAGTTCTGCTGTTTTTAACCATCTCATCATGGTTTTTACTTTGTTATGTGGGTTGTGGTATTGACCAAACTCTTCCTTGTTCTCCTTGTACACAGGCAAGTTCTATTGGCTTTTACTCACTGCCTATCTTCTTCATCTTTTGCCTGCTCCCGTTTGGGGTCGCCACAGCAGATCATCTGTCTCCATACCACCCTGTGCCCTAAATTTGCCTCTATCAAATCAACTACCTGCATGTCTTCCTTCACTACAACCATAAACCTCCTCCTTGGCCTTCCTCATTTCCTCCTGCCTGGTCCCTCCATCCTTTGCATTCTTGAACCCATATGGGGTATATGGGTTCAAGAATGTGTCCCTTCTCTGCCCATGACCAAATCTCGATCATGCTTCTCCCACCTTGTCCGCAAAATGTCCTACCTGCTAGGTCTTTCAAATAAATCCATTTAAAATCCTGTCAATTCCTCGTCACTTCCAATGAAAATCGCAGCCTCTTCAAATCTGCCACCTCAGTTACACCTACTGTCTTTTTGTCAAAGCCACTGCATAGCTACATTCAAATAATCATCTTCTAATTCACCAGTTTCTCCCTTTTCCGATTCAGCAGACCATGATTTCATTGAAGTCATACAAGCATTTATTACTAATGACTACCCAATTCAAATGGTTCTACTAGTTTTATTGGCAACAGAACCCCCTATTGGTCTACATAAATGGACTGAATATCGGCATTCAATTCTTTTGGTTCTCTCAATAATATAATTGGTATCTTTCTTTAACCAGATTCTTGATGGTAGTACTGTGATTCTGTTGAGTATAACCCAAGCCACCATGCCTTTTGTGTTTTAAACCTATCCACTTCTAGGTGGCTTATTTTTGTTGGTTCCAGAACTTGTTCCTGTTGTTCCTATAAGCATACCATAAAATATAGCTTTCCCCATGGTTTGCCAATTACAGTTGCCTTTGTTGATTTTGCCAATAATCTGTCTTAAACTGGTAGTATCTTTGGCTTTTTCTAACTCGAGTCACTGTGGTTCTCTGGTTCTGCCAATAATCCAACTTATTCTAGATCTTTTATTTAAAATCCAAATCAACTCAAACTTAACTATCCAGATTTTTGTCATTTCTGAAAACAGTTTCTGCTAGGCTCTTCCAAGTTCTTCTAATACCCCATGCTGGATCTGTTGTCTCCAATCAACTTCTCATGGTCCTAAAGCCTCCAGCTTCTAAATATCTCACCATGATTAGAACAGTAACCCAACTCCCCATGGCCCTTCCAGTGTTCTTTCAACTCACCGATGCCATATTGCTTTTAACCCAACACACCCCAGTTCACTTGGTTCTACTAGTTCTTCCATGACTTACCCTGGTTCTGGGAGAAGATGTCTGTGTAGAGTTGCTGGACAGCATCAGAGCGCCTCAGGGGTAAAAAACAATGTTGTCTTCGATCCACTGGAGGCAGCGTGTTCACAGTGAGTGAGAGTGACGCATGAGAGAACGCGGTTTTCATATCAGAAAACGTCAGCGTGCTGGAGTTTTTGCCATTCAGCTGCAGGATTTCGTCCCCCGCGTTCAAACCTGCAACGGACCGGCAGTTATTTGAATTCTTTCACACAATAAACTAAATGAAGCTTTTTACTCGTCAAGGTTATTTCGAACGTGTTAAGTGAGTCATGACACAACTTGTTTCATAAGATTTGGGATCAGGACATGGGTTGTCCTGGGTGGATTTTACCGATATTGCTAGCTAGGTTGGATTCTACTTGCCGATAACCGATTAATCAACCAAAAAAAAAATCCTCAAGACTCTATGTAAAATAAAAATAAATGTAATTTAATGCTCTGGCCTTTGTAAAGTCATTTAAAAATGCCCATTTTGAGCATAACCATCGAAACTAACATGAATGGTTAATGTTAATGTTTGTTCATTTCACTATTGCTAATACATTTTCAAATGAAGTTTATTCATTTTCATTTCATTTGTTCAACTTTAGTTTATGCATTACGAACTAACATGAATGAGGTTCAGCATGCAGTCTCACGTGTCAGAACAAACAGCATGTGGTGTGAATGATTTTCCTCTAGTGGCCGCTCTCGGACTGTATAATGGTAGCAGACGCAACCCCGAAAAACTATAGATTTTGCCAATAGCCAACACAGTTTGTAGGCATAGGCCAACTAGGCGGTCGCCTAGGGCACAAACAGC
>NC_139581.1:29055607-29090607 GCF_946808225.1 Silurus aristotelis | reverse complement strand
GCATCAAGACAGATGGAGGAGATAAAGACGGCGAGACAGGCACTCAAGTCTGGGAGATGACCCATGCCATGTTTAGTAGATCGACAGTACAGAAAAAGATGGACGAGGTAATGTTGAATGAGAGAACTGTTGCTAAAAATGGAGGTAGGTGGAGGAGTGAGAATACAGAGAGATGAGGTCAAATAAAGTGGTGGTTACCAGAGGAGTACATGTCAAACCTGAAGGAAAGAATTGTGGGACTGTGTACAGAAGGATACAGTGGGACGATGAGGTAAATAGTGAAAGACAAATGAGGTAAAGATGAGGAAATGAAAATACTCTCTAAATGAAAATGACCTCTAGATAGAGGAATGAGGTAAAGATCAAGAAGCTATTGGATATAATACACATGCAAAAATAATGTGAAGAGGTAAAGGATGAAAAATGAAGTAAAAATACAGGATGGAAAACAGGGGAAAATGAAGTCAAGATGAGGTAAAAAAAAAATTTAGGTAAACAATGAGGTAAAGATACAAGTAAACATGAAGAAATGGCATGGAGATAAAGGTAGAGAAGAAATGAAGTTTAAAAAATGGGTAGAAATAGGGAAATGAGGTAAATCTTACAGGGAGAAAAACGTAGAGAAATGAGAACGAGGTAAAGAAGGAACAAGTGAGGAAATTTTCTGGATAACATAAAGAAAGGAAATTAGGATGAGGTAAGTGAAGAAAAATGCTGTAAAAATTTGAGGTAAAGGTACAAGAGAGCATAAAGAAATGGCATGAAGATAAAGGTAGGGAAAAACTGAATAAGAAAATGGGTAGAAATAAAAAAATGAGGTAAATCTCACAGGGAGAAAAACTTGGAGAAATAAAAACAAGGTAAAGAAGAAGAACAAATGAGGAAATTTTCTGGATAAAATACAGAAAATAAATTAGGATGAGGTGAGTAAAGAAAAATGGGGTAAAGATTAAAGATGCCTAACATGGAGGAATAAAATGAAGATTAGGTATAAAAAATCAATTAAAAAAAGGATGAGGCACAAAAGGTACAGAAAGGAGAACATGGAGAACTGCGGAGAAATGAGGCAAAAAAAAGAAAGAAATGAGGGAAATGTAGGAGAACATGAGGTAATAAAATGAAAATTAGGTAAAAATAGAGAAATTAAATGAAGATGAGGTAAATTGAGTGGAATGAGGTGAAGATATAAGAAAGAGAAAGTGAAGAAATGGCATGAGGATACGGTAAAGAATGAAACTAATGAGTTAAAAGTACTGGAAGGAGAACGTGGACAAATTAAATTAGGACAAAGTAAATAAAGATGATTTGAGGTAAAGATACAGGATGGAGAACGTGGACGAGGCATTAATGACAGATCTTTGAGAAATATTCGTTTACTTGGAAAAGATACGAGTCTCCCATTGAGTTGCTGAGGCAGAAGACAAAGTCTTTTTTCGGATGCTCGGGAACAGCCTGTGCGATACTGTTCTCCGCCCAGACTGCGTGTTTTGGAATGCTGGTGTAATCGATTCCTGATCGTCCGTCCGCTTCATAGAAAAACAGAGTGCACCCTGTAGGCCATACAATGACATTATATTACTAGTTCTTACAGTAAAAGTGTGGTGTGCAGTGTTTTTATATCTTTGTCGGAACCAACCATGCTATGTAGTATTGAAATATTGGACTGTTTTAAACGTGCGCACTTCATCCCTTTACCAAGGGAAATGTCATAACGCAAATTAAGCAGATTCACCCGTCTTAGTTTTTACAGGATTTGCTGCCCTCTAGTGGCCATTGGGGAGAAGTGAAGGCTGGAGTCCATCAAAGATTCATCAATAAACTGAGAGCTACAATATTCAACTATAAAATGTATTCATAATATCGAAGTTCAAGTTTATGGCGCTTTTTACAATGGACATTGTCTCAAAGCAGCTTTACATAACTTAAGAATTAAAGTGAATGATGTGTATTTCTTCATGATGAGCAGCCCAGGGCGACCTTGACAAGGAAGAATTCTCTAGATGAATAAGGAAGAAACCTTGAGAGAAACCAGACTCAAAAGTAGAAGTAATGAGTAATTTCCTCTTTACAGACTTATACAACATTCAGTAACAACATCCAACTACAATAAACTACTACAATACAGTGACATTATTAAAACTTAAAAATTCAGCAACTACAACATCCAGCTACAACGTACAGATACAACGTACAACTACACCATTAAACTAGAATGTTCAACTATAAAATCAATCTATAACATTCTATCTGTACAGCATTAAAATAAATGCCGTCGTAACAGAAAAAACACATTCACCCCAAGTATTAGTTTTTACAGTCTTTTCTTTTCTAGTGGACATTAGGAAGAAGTGCAGGCTGAGGTCCAACATGGATTCTTCCTGCCCCTTTCAAACAGCAAAAGGAAAAAAAAATATTTTGGAAAAATATTGTAAAAAGCAGCACGTATCAGCATGTATCTGTAGATTAAAAGGTCCTCTGCATGGTTAGCTACACAGCACAACCTAATCGCCACTTGCACTGTCTGGCCAAAGCTTTATGTACTATCCCATGTCAAATTTATCCCTCATTTGTTGTTATAATAAGCTCCACTCTTCAGGGAAAATGTTCCATAAGATTTTTAGGCATGGCTGCGGAGTTGCATGAGGCTCCATTTCCAGTTTCTCTCAAAGGTGCAGGTCATTTGGGATCCTTCACTTCATGGGGCTGGTTTTGTGCTCACTGTCATGCTGGAACAGATTTGGGCCTCTGAGTAGAGACCTGCATTCCCGCAGGACCCGACGCAAATGAGTGCGGAACGGGAGACGAGTTATTTGGTGAATGCGGGTGGAGGCGGTAACATACTCGTAAAATCGTAAATAAATAATAACTCGTAAAATAAAATGAAAAGTTTTACAGGCACAAGGTAGGAAGCCAACGCTCGTGTGGTTCATGTGTGGTAACTACAGTACTAGAACACAACGAGGCACAAGACAGAGGAGAATCTCTGAGTTAAAAAACTTAAAAAACTTTCTTTCAGCTTCTCCCATTAGGGGTCGCCACAGCGGATCATCCACATGTTTGATTGGGCATCTGTTTTTACGCTGGATGCCTTTCCTAATGCAACCCTCCCTATTTATCCGGGTTTGGGGCCGGCACTAAGAGTGGCTGGGGTTGGTTTCCTGACCGGGGATCGAACCTGGGCCGCAGCGGTGAGAGCGCCGCATCCTAACCACTAGACCACCAGGGGACCCCTATAACTGTTTTCTTTCTTTCGGATTCTCCCATTAGGGATCGCCACAGGGACCATCCGCATGTTTGATTTGGCAGATGTTACTTAGTATTTAAAGAAAGAAAGAAACAACACAACAAAACCTTAGCCTGTTTTTTATATCGTTTCAGTTGATTTTCTATGTTCCGAAAAAGTTCCTTGTACATGGTCATGTCCATGACAAAAAGTCAAACGCAAATAAAACGAAACGTTTGTTAATTTTCCGTTTCTTTTTCATTCCTATTCAAAAGGGAAGGCAGTGTATTAAAAAAAAGTTTTGACGGGCTCAAAGGTATCTATCTGCCTTGAGCCTTCGCTGTGTACACTGTAGGCTCCTGCTGCTTACAATCCATGTTGTTTGAAGCTGTTGCTTTAACCAATCAAATTGCGACTTGCTGACTCTGAGGCCCTCTAGAAGGCGTCCAATCACTTTGCCAATTTTTGTTCCACATTGGCTAACAAAGGAGAAGAAATTGGTTTGGTCGGCGATTTGCTCACAAGGACACATACAAGCGGACTTTTTAAGGAAAGCTGGAATTCGAGAGTAAAGGTCGGCCAAAACAGTTCAAACTGTTGTTACAATTGTGCCTTCATTTCAAATCCCCAGCTCTGTTATACTGCATTTCTGTATAATATTGATGGTTTTTATAGCCGTTGCATCATAATGATGGTACTGAGAGGTGGAATTATTCAGGCAGGACCCCACTCAAAGCCTAGTTGTGAAATGCACAGCCCACCACTGGTTAAACGGCATAAAACGCATAATATTGTGGCAAAACAAAATGTAGGCACCTTTTAGCAAGACCCAGTAGCTCTTCCACTTGCGTCGAGCAGCGAGCTCCACCTTCTTGTTCTTCTTGTGCACGAGCAGGTTTTTCACATTAAGACGGCCTGCTTTGCGTACGCAGCCTTCGGCCACCCCCACCAGCACCTCTGTCTGATTCGCGTAGCTCAGTTCGTCACTTAGAGCCGACGCCCCTTCTTCCGGCGTCTCTGCCCGGCAGACGCTCTTCTCCAGCTCCTGGCGGAAGTTCTCATACACGCCCTGTGTTACACAATATGAGAGATAAGTTAAACAAAAGCATAGGTAAATGTTTATTTATTTCATTAAATGAACTCATTTGTTTAAATACTGTGAAGTGTGTTTTTACTGTAATACCTGCACGCCGGAATCAGGTGTGTCTCCGCTGCCCCCTGCTGGTGTAGAGTACACAGACAAGGCCTTGTAACGGCGAGATGGGAGCTCACACACGTCACTGTCTTCAATCAGGCCATCAATTCCACTGTCCTCCAGCTCAATGATGTCCCCTACTGTCACATCCTGTACAGATGGAGACAGGGAAATGCTATATTTATATACATGCACATCTATACATCTGTCTAGATGTGTCATATTGCAACCCCACATTCTTTTGACACTTCTCATAACGCTTCTACTGGCTCTTTCGGGTTCTGTGTCGATTCCTCAGTTTGGACACATCATATTTAAGACACTTCAATGGCTCCCTACCCTGCTGGCATGGGTTGATGGGAGATTACGCACCAAACCCAGCATCTACCCGGCATCACATGACTCAACCAGGCAAATTAGCATGCTATTCATTCCCCGACAAAAAAAATATAAAAAATACCAACATACACACTGGAACAGCAACAACAACTCACAAAAACCTTCTCCCAGACGTAAATAATCTCAAGAAACTTTGAATTGCTTCTCTTTTTGTCCCTCGTCTTTCTTTCCTTCTTTCCCACACACACATTTTCCGTTGTGTTCCCATGTCACTGTGCTAATTAGCATTAGAAAGGAAGCAAGCAGCTCACACAGACATGTGTCTCCTGAACCAGATAAGAAAAAAAAGAAAGCTTGTCAAAAAAAAGGTACCAAACACAGCCATGATGTCACATCATCCCCATGGGGCATGATGCAGAAGGAATCCATAAAGATACTGGTTCTAATCCCAGCAATGGACACTCAAACTGGAACTAACTATATTGTTAAAATTGTAATTGTGTGGGAAAGTATAGAAATGTTTGGACGACACACTAAAAACAAGTCGTGTGAGCCACTCAATCTGATTTACATCATGTACTGTCTCTTTGTTTGCTAGCTAACTTCCATGAAGTCATGACAGTTTAACTTTTAGAATAAAGCTCTTGACACTATTTTAAACACACTGTACAAAGACATTATGTTTAGTGAAGATAACACCTCAGTTATACTGCATTTTGCATGCTGCTTAATTGTTTTAAATATTGGTTCAATTATTATTAGTATAACTTTAACTACAACATCCAACTACAATATTTAACTACAAAATTCAACTATAAAATTATTTCATAACATTCATCAACAACATCTAAATTAAAAATTCTACTACAACAATTCAACTACAAAATTCAAATACATCCAACTACAATATTTATTTACAACATTTAACTACAACATTTCAACTACAACATCCAGTTACATCATTCAACAACAAATTTCAACTTTAAAATTCAACTATAACATTCATGTACAATTTACAACTATAAAATTAAGCAGTATAATTCAACTACAAAATTCAACCACAACATCCAGCAACAATGTTTAACTATTAAATTAATCTATAGCATTCAGCAACAGAATATAAATAAAACTATATAAAAATTGAGCTACAAAATTCAGCTATAACATCCAACTACAATATTCAACTACAACATCTAACTATAGTATTCAGCTACAAAATTCAACTATAATATTAAATTCCAATATTCAACTATAAAATTAATTTATGACAGCAACAACATTCAAATGCAATATTTTATTACATCACCCAGCTACATAATTCAACTACAGATTTTAGCCAAAAATATCCAACTAAAATCTTTAACTAAAAAATTCATTCATAACATTCAACAACAGCATTCAAATATTCAAATAAAAACTTCTGTTACAACATTCAACTACAAAAATTCAGTTACAATTTTTTACAGCTACAATATTTAACTATAAGCTTTATATTAAAACATTTAGTTACTAAATTCAACTTCCAAATTAATCTCTTTTGCAACTTTTAACATTTGCAATTTTTACAAAATGCAAATACAATATTCAGCTAATAGTCAACTACAGAATTAATGCACAAAAATCAACGCTAATATTATTACATTTCACAACTACAAAACTCAGCCATAGTATCCAATTATATTCACTACAATATTCACCTTAAGATTTTGCCTACAATAATCAAGTAAAAATTAAGCCCCATACAAAGTAACTAGGGCTCAGGATTGAACCTGGGATGCTTTGGTGTGTGAGACAGTAACACTACCCACTGCACTAACTTGCCTCTCATCAATATACCTTTCACGGAATTATAACTGAACTGAAGCTTACTTGTGTGGTTTGTGCCCGCCTCCCTGGCATTGCTGCCGGGTGATTGTTTAATCCTTCTGACAGACAGTGAGATCGGCGGCAGGGTAGCGTGAACGCTCCATAGGTGGCACCATCATCATCGCATGGAGACAGCATCTTGTCCTCCTCACTGTCTCTGCACAGCACTCCACCCTTGTGGCGTTTTTTAGCGTAGCCCTGCGGTGTGTAAAGCTCACCCAGCGAGTTAGCACGGGTCACATCAGTGACGTTAGCATTGTCCGTGAGATCCTCCGTGCTCGTTAAGCGCTCCAGACTCGCATCAGACAGAGACACCTCCAGAGAGTCATCCCTCCACACGTCTACAGATTTGGAACGTTTTTTCTTGAAAGAACCGGCACCCTCAGATGGCTTGGAGGTCTCGGGCACACTTTGCTCATTGTCGGTATCGACACAGGGAACATTAGCTGGATCGTTGGTACAAGGCTCTTGCGCAGAATCCTTGTGAAAGCTCATAGGCCGCAGATTCATAGCCACTCGATCCACCCAGATGGGGGAGCTATAGTGTGGCAGCGCGTCAGAGTCGTCAAACGGCTCCAGGCCATGTTCAGCAAGCGACTGCGGGATGCTTGGTGTGCTGCTCGATCGGGTGCTTGTCTCCGAGTTACGGTGCTCGGGTTTTCTCCTGTATGACTGCTTCCCCGATAGACGCAACGATCGGGACACTCGCTTCCGTGATAGTTGACGTTCCCGGTCGCCATAGAAGCTGTGGCTGCCATATTGGCTTTCCACATTACCCATAATTAAAATTCTGAAACACATAGCACCACATTGTTACTTTACTTTCACTAGCGAGCAAAATTTAGATATACAGCTCCTGGAAGTGAAGGCTTCAGCAAAATCTTGCAGATTGCTCCTGATGAGGTTCTCTGTATCACAGTAGAGTTGTAGTGTTTGTAGTTTGAAGTGAATATTATGTATATTAATATGTGAGGTTTGGGTAGTCTCCATTTAATTAAGTCTCTACTTCTGGGAGCAAATCATTAAGTTTTTCATTCAAGAAACGAGTCGTTTGAAATTCTTCAATACAAACTTTCTTTCGGCTTCTCCCATTAGGGGTCGCCACAGCGGATCCTCCGCATGTTTGATTTGGCACGTTTTTACGCTGGATGCCCTTCCTAATGCAACCCTCCCCAATTTATCCGGGCTTGGGACCGGCACTGAAAGTGGCTGGGGTTGGTTCCCTGACCGGGGATCGAACCCGGGCCGCAGCGGTGAGAGCGCCGCATCCTAACCACTAGACCACCAGGGAACCTGAAATTCTTCAATACAAAATAGAGAAAATGCCTAACGCCTCAAATCTTTAAGCCTCCCACAGTGAGAATTCCTGGAACCTATAAAAGGTAAAACTCTTTACCTCGTCAGCGTAGTACCTTCAGATGACTTGATCTTTGGTAATTATGGATTCAGCATAACCTGAGAAAGATGAGGAAGAAAAGAATGGAGAGAGAAGCATACAGACAGAAGAATCACCCACATAGTACAGCCATTTGTTATATATAGAAACCGTGGATGATCTCAAATTTACATTTATTTTTATGGCATTTGGCAGACGTCCTGAACGACTTAAGGCAGGTGCACACTGGGCGATTTTGGCTACGATTTAGTCGCCTGAGACTAATTTCGGAAAGGATTCATGTAATTGTAGACTTTCCTCTACTGAAATTCTGGCAGTTTCACTTTGCTGCAGCGTTACTCCTCCTACGACGAGCGTCAAAACAATTACCAATAGGAGCGCCGAACCTGATGACGCAATTAACGCGACGACTTCTTGAGGAAAATGTCAAAGCAGCAGTTCATCAAAAAGTATTGTGCGACAATAAGATCGAGCAAGAAAAGCAGGATTGGTCAGTTTTTTGGGAGTGGGCGGGGCTTCTGTATTTGAATACATACAGAATGTGGTCAAATATATAACAATTAGATAGATAGATAGATAGATAGATAGATAGATAGATAGATAGATAGATAGATAGATAGATAGATAGATAGATAGATAGATAGATAGATAGATAGATCAGTTATGTTCAGCTTCACACACTGCTGAAGATCATGAGTGTGTTACACTCGAACCTGATCAATTATGGATGAGAGAAAATTCTCTTTGAAGTTCGGTGAGAAATACGAACAGAAATCTTCTCTCCATCCCTCCATTCCTCCATCTCCATCTCTCTCTCTCTCTCTCTCTCTCTCTCTCTCTCTCTCTCTCTCTCTCTCTCTCTCTCTCTACTTGTTTATTTGCAATTTAACATCTTCACTTGTTCTGTGTGCACATATGTGTGTGTTTGTGTGTGTGTGGGGGGGGGGGGGGAGGGTTGGGTTAACAGGGCCCTCTGTATTCTCTTATTCAGACAGAGCACATATTGTGTGAACATTAAAATTTCACACACACACACACACACACACACACACGAGAACAATGCACATTTACATGGATAATGGCGATAAACAAAAGGATGATTATCTTCATTATCATCAGAGAAAGAAAGAAAGAAAGAAAGAAAGAAAGAAAGAAAGAAAGAAAGAAAGAAAGAAAGAAAGAAAGAAAGAAAGCACCACTGTATACCCCCTGACATCCATCTCTCTCTCTTTCTCTTAGGTGGAACAGGTCACAACAGCATTGTGGGTAATGAGGAACCTCCCATCATTAAACACATGTTAATTCTACACATAAACACGAAAGAGTAAATTTCTCCTGCTTTCATTTACACTGTCTCACTCTGTGTGTGTGTGTGTGTGTGTGTGTGTGTGTGTGTGTGTGTGTGTGTGTGTGTGTGTGTGTGTGTGTGTGTGTGTGTGTGTAGCTGTTTTTGTCGGTGTGGAATCTGGGGGTTATGACCTTGGCTAATGATGGTGCCAGGTTGTGATGGAGTGTTTGTTTGTGTGTTAGGTGGAGGGAATTCCGCTGATGTCATGACATATCGGTGTGTGTGTGTGTGTGTGTGTGTGTGTGTGTGTGTGTGTGTGTGTGTGTGTGTGTGTGTGTGTGTACTTGGGTGTCTTTTCCCCAGTAGGGTGGCTGCTATGACAACAGCATTGAAGCGACCCACGATTTACACCCCAGAGCCTCCTAGTATACACACACACACACACACACACACACACACACACACACACACACACACACACACACACTTCTTCACTGTGTTTAGTAATTACAGTGTATAAGATGCACTATTGATATTTCTTACACATCTCCTTCTTCTTTCCCCTGTTTATACACCCAGGTTCCCTTCTCAGGGTTCACCGGTTTCCTCCACCTCTGCTAACAGAATCCACCCTGAAGTGTGTGCGTCTTGTACAGTCTGCATTACCACCGATCGCTGGCGCTGTATATACGTACACCCATACACACAATGCCTTCATAACAATAACGTGCAAATATGTTTAATACAACCATGAAGCTAACCTTCAAAAGCCCTGTTAGCATTTCACTCGCTAGCCATTATTAGCGCATTATTATTATTATTATAGCAGTATTAACATTTCTTTTGGGGTTCAATTTGTTTCTTGAATATGGACTTAACCCAGAACTGAATATGCCCCATTTTTATTTTAGTGCTGTGTTTGCAATGAGTCAGCACTTTTCACAAACTGTGCTCACAGAGCTGTAGAGTCTGCTTCACTTCATAATCCACATGCTAGCTAGCTAGCTAGCTAGCTAGCTAGATAGATAGATAGATAGATAGATAGATAGATAGATAGAGCATTTTATTAGAGCATGACATAAAATTATATACCCAGGAGGTGGGGTTAATGCTAATTAGGCTTAGAAAACAAGCTGACATGAATATAGCTCTGTGTGTGTGTGTGTGTGTGTGTGTGTGTGTGTGTGTGTGTGTGTGTGTGTGTGTGTGTGTGTGTGAGTTATCACATAAAGCAGTAATGGGTTTGAAGGACCTTGCTCAGGGGCCAGGAACACTAAGGTACACTTAGTTGTGTAACACTAAGGTTCGATTTGTGGGAACAGTTTGGGTGAAGATCCACATATGGCTGGAAAATGCTGGTGTCCCAATAATTTTGACCCTACAGTGTATCATGTCTATAAGATTATAGAATTTTGTTTGATTTGAACGGTATATAAAGTAAGATTATATGATCCTCCAATTATTTTTGCAGATTGCAGTTAAAAAATAAATCAATATATAAATGGATCGTTTAGGTTTTCAACACGGAGCCCTTCGTGAGATATCTCGCAGCACGAGTCTGTGTGTGTGAGACAAAAGACACATACATGAGAAGATAAAAGGAGTCTCTTGTTCTCCTCTGAAATATTCCTCACAAGACCCTCAGCTGAAGGAGACCCAAACAAAAACAGCATTTACGCCAATGAAAACAGATGTTCTTACGCAATCCACTTTTTCATCTCCCCCCGAAGTGGCACATGGCCGCCCTGATCTCAGTCCTACAGCTCGATGTGCACTTTATTTACATACGTGTACTCTGGAGAACGCTGAACGATTCGTCACCTGTTCATCATCAGCCAAAACTCTGAGTTTATTTCAAGCGCTATTCTCGAATTTGATTGGTCAGGAGGCGCAGATGTGTCTTGTCGAAAGGTACAGAGCATCTAGATTAATGTTTCCAATAGTAATTATTGGCACCTCCTTTGGGAAAATTCCGCAGTTTCTAGAAACGGCTACGCATGTTTCTGTCAAAGAGAAACAAGCGTAGCCGTTTCTAGAAACTGCGGAATTTTCCCAGAGGAGGTGCCAATAATTACGTAAGGATTCTCCGGTGGTATTCGTGTGCAAGCGATAAATGAAATGAATTAATTGAATGCCTTTTATGCGTTTATAGTTTCAATGTTGGAACGCTACAGCAACAGTTTGGTTCTGTCCTTATACATACCCAATGCTGCCAAAAGTATTGGGACACCCAGAGGAGGGACATGGGGTAGAAGACTGCTGAGGATGGAGCCATCATTCAGGAGGAAAGAAAGGAGGAAGGCCAAGGAAGAGGTTTGTGGATGTGGTGAGGGAAGACATGCAGGTGGGTCTAAAAGACGCAGATGTAAAAGAGAGAATAATATGGAGATCGATGACTTCAGACCGTTTCAAAACTTGAAGGCACACAATCGAATAGATTTTCTGTTCAATTGAACTTCATGAAGATCTGCTTTCCATGGATTGGAGTGGAAGATCTTCCCGCTATAATGCTACAAACCCTATTTTAAAACCTATATGATGAATTGGAACATCACTCCTGATCTTCTCAATGTCAGTACCTGATTTTCCTAAATCCCTTGTGCCAGAATGAATCTCACACAAATCTTGATGAAATCTGGTGGAACGTATTCCCAGAAGAGTGGAGATTATTATACGAGCAAACGGGGAATGGGATGTTAAAAAAGATATACATACCGATCTTATACTTTGGTGTCCACAAATGTTTTGGCTTCTCACAAGGCCGTATTTTTGGCGAACAAATCTAATCTATGCAAATGTATACAAAGAAACGCTAACAGTTTGCATGAGAAGGTCGCGGAGAATTCAGGAGCCTGAAGCGCTTCAAAGCCGCTCTTTTGAATGGATGTGTTATTTGTACCACGCTGCGTCCAGCCTCCTCTCAGATGTGCGGCCAGCGGAATTTCGGGAATCACGGCGGCGCGTAGGCTCAAGGGGCGACTTCATTAACGACAAACAAAGCTCAATGAAACAAAGCCGAGATGTAGGCTGAGCTCGGGGAGAACAATCCGAGAGAACAACACGTGCCCTTGTGTGCGAAACGACGTCATAATTCACACCGGGAACTTGAAGAAAATGTTGTAAACAAAAATCCAAAACCTACATGAAGATCGAATCGAAGTTCTTTAGAAATGGATAAGGGGCGTAACCCGACTCTGAAGATGCGTTACTTCCCCCACATTACCTATAATACGGCCATATTATTATAAAATATTCTTCTCTTGTAGATCACTATTATATACACTATATGAACAAAAGTATTTGGACACCTGACATCACCAGTCATATCTGCTCCAAAACCAAACCTGCTGTTCAGGATGTCTTTGTGGAGAAACACAAAGTCTCCATGAAGATATGCTTTCCATGGTTTCGAAGATGTGGAAGGTCTCCAGCTATAGCGCTCTCACCTCAATCCTATTAAACAAGGTGAACTGGAACGTCATCCCAGGCCTCCTCATCACAGCAAATCAGAACCTGACTTTCTAAACACCCATATGGATGAAGGAAATGTCAACGAAATCTCCAGTGGAACATCTTCCCAGGAGAGTGAAGCTCAATTAAGCATTTCGAGGTAGAAATGGTTCAAACCCTTCGGTCATTTGGAACGAGAGTTAAAGAAGCACCAGCTTGGTCAGGATGAGAGCATGCAATCACATATTGCTGAAGGCTCATTTGCATATTGCAGCTTTTTGGTGCATGGGTATCAGACGACCGGCCGATAATGTCGTGATATTACGATGAACGTGAACCGAAACCACGGGAAATGCAAGGTGTGTTATTGATTGATTAATCGATTGATTTAAATACCAAGCTACAGGATGCCCTTGGCATTGACCCACAGGTGGATGACACATCCAAGCAGCTAGTGCACGTTTGCAAATTTCGTCAAATTGAAAAAAAAAAAAAGGCAGAATAAGTCAATCAATTTCTAATCAAAATAATGTGCATGCAGTCCCCCCCCCCCCCCCAAACATGTCATCTGTATCCTAGGAAACTGTAGCACGATCCGAAAACCTAAACAGCAGCAAGTCATATGACCAAATGCAATGCAATGCAATGCAAAAAAAAAGAAGAATCAGGAGTTAATCAGGCGTGGAAATCAATTTCACGTGCGACTTACGGGCTCGTGACGTCGCCGACGGTGTCATCATGAGCAGCAGCATCATCAGCATCAGCATCAGCATCCTCGTCCCTTCATCCCGGTGTGCATCATGACGGCCTCGCCTCTGGAAAAAAAAAAAAAAACTAGATGTGTTTTTATATCGATTTATATATTTGCAATGAAATTGTTTTCCTTCCAAATTGTATTGAGAACGGATGCGCGTGCCATTACGGGTTTTTTTTTTTTCCTCGCACGTGCAGCGTATAAGTAATATCTGGCGCGTCTCCCCGGCGCGCTCCGGACGTGTGCGTGCGTGCGTGCGTATGTGTGTGCGCGCGCGCGCGCGTGTGTGTGTGTGTGTGTGTGTGTGTGTGTGTGTTGTGCCGTTTCTAAAATGGGGGTGGAGCGCGCGGCGGCGCGTTGCACTTGCTCGGCCCCGCGACTGCGTGCGCACGCCAATCCGCTGCGCGCGCGCCCTTTGCTTGGGTAGTTGCTACATATATATATATTTATATATATATATATATTTTTTTTTTTTGCGCACGCGCGTGCTCGAATTCGGTTATACATGGGCGTGTTGCATATATTAAGAGGTACCGCCCTTATAATAAGCCCCACCCCTTTCCCCGCCCTCAACCCTAATTATTACATATAATGCATTTTTATATACAGTTCAAAACCGTGTACGCTAAAGTCACACACACACACACACACACACACACACACACACACACACACACACACACACACACAAGGTGTAATAGGTTTAATTCAATTCATTTTTATTTTGTGTTGCACTTTCAACAACGAACATTTACACAGCTTTACACAGATAATGTGGTAATAAAAATGAAGATGTTCTTTATAAGTGTAAGTTTGTCCCTGATGAACATGTCGGTGGAGACTGTGGTGAAGGAAAAACTCCCCGAGATGTCATAATAAAGAAACCTTGAGAGGAAACAGACTTAAGAGGGAACCTCATCATCATCTGGGTTGCACCGAATGCCCATTTATTGCAGATAAACGATGTTGTGGGGTGCAGTGATGGAGATTAGGAGCAAGCTGTGGTCCTGAATCAGTGAAGCAGACTGTTGACTCCTGTTCTTACTCTGTAATTTCATGGAACCCCAGGGTATTGATGAGAAACCATCCCCAGCTGGCCTCGAATCGAAGAGGACACTATCCAGAGGAAGGCCAGTGGTCACTGGAACCTCAGGAGCATGTTCAACTCAGGGAGTTGGATGTTTCTATTGTGGACCTCTGAAGGGGAAAATAAAGAATAGATTGAGACAAAACCAAAGATGGAGAAAATATTTTATAAAAAACATTAATACATTGTAAAGGTACTAAGTAGTGCAATTCCAATTATGCCCACCAGAGAGAAGCAGAGGACAATCTCCGAAATCTTCAACTTTCTGCTTGTGGGATGAAGCAGTTTTTAAACTTTTTCCAACCACCCATACACACATTCACTCATCCATCAATTTATTCTTCCGTTCATTCATCATATTTGTCCATTCACCCATTTCATCCAAGCCTTCACCCATCTATCATTTACTCTCCAACCAATGGCTGTCAATCAATTCAGAAATGTATACAATGACATATACTATATCTACCACCAACCTATTATTTTCTTTTATATTCCATCCATCCATCCATCCATCCATCCATCCCTAGTTAATCCATGAGACCAGCTTTACATCTGACCCACCATCAACTCACCAAACCATACAATCATCTGCCACACCCTCATCCCTCTTCCCACTCAGTCCCTCTACCTATACATTTATTTATTTATTATTTTATTCTCAAAATTCATCACACATCTGTTCATCCTCCATCAATTCATCCATCTACCCATCTATTCTACCATCACCCGTTCACCATATATTACCTGTGCCAACTAATGCTCCAATCCATCCACCCATCTGTCCATTTATTCATGCATCTCTCCAGCCAACTGTGCATCATGCTATTAATAGAATGCTTCTTCCATCTGTCCACATAAACAACTATCCATTCATGGGGAATGTCCATCCATCCATCCATCCATCCATCCATCCATCCATCCATCCATCCATCCATCCATCTATCTATCTATCTATCTATCTATCTATCTATCTATCTATCTATCTATCTATCTATCTATCTATCCATCCATCCATCCATCCATCCATCCATTCATCATGCCTCCATCCACCAATCATCCATTTATTAATACTTTCATTTATCTACTCACCCACCATCCAGCCATCTATCTATTCACCACAACTTCCATTAATCTAGCCGTTCACCCAGAATTACATTTATCTATCCACCCACCCATCATCCATCCATCCATCCATCTACCTAGTATTTGTTTTATCCACCCATCACCTATTCTACCTAGGGTAGGAAGCCATGCATGAATTTACTATTTTGCCATCTTTCCATCTATCCATCCACCCATCTATCCATCTATCCATCCACCCATCTATCCATCTATCCATCCACCCATCTATTCATCTATCCATCTATCCATCCACCCATCTATTCATCTATCCATCTATTAGTTAATGAAATGAAAGGAGTCTCTCTGTCTCTGTCTCTCTCTGTCTCTCTGTCTCTCTCTCTCTCTCTCTCTCTCTCTCTCTCTCTCTCTCTCTCTCAATACACACTGTCTAGACAATAGTGACCCCATATTTATTAATCCATTTCTTATTTTATTGGTCAGGCACATAAATGAAGCCAGGTGGCACCTAGAAGTAATATTTCTGAGGCTGTAAAAACACACACACACACACACACACACACACACACACACACACACACACACACACACACACACACACACACATCTGTCAGTGTTAGTGTCTATTACTGGGATGCTAGTCCGGCTCGACAGCAGCTGAAACACAGAGGACTTCTATGAATCCCTGATTCTAAATGAAATGGACAGAAACATATTTGAGGTTACATGAGGCTAAATAAGGCATGAGGGCTCATGATGGTTAATGAGGCTATGTGAAGCTACACTGCTTCAAGTTTCAACAAAGATATGAACGGAAATGAGGCTGAATGATGCTGTAAATGGTGAAATGTGAATAGGAGACCAAGCTGGAGGCTTCGTTTTCCCATTATGCCTCAGCACACCGTAAATCATGATAAAAAATCATTGTAATGTACATCCCAATTATATCCGATCTTACTGCTTTATTCACATGGTTAAATTATAATCATTTTAAATATTCCAACCATCTCATGCTTAAAATATCAATCATAGTTCCACCCTGTTACTGGAAAAATGTCCAACAGGAAGTTGCATCATTTTCATTTCCTGATGACCGCAAGAAAGGGGGTCGGCTAATTCCTTTTCCGAAAGACCACAACATTCGCAACATCTATCATTCCCAGGTCAGGAAAAGTCGGAGCCGTATCGAGCCGAAGCGACTCCAATAATCACATTTTACAAGCGGCAGCCTTCCGACGAAACATAAAGGTGATGTATCGTGGTCAAGTATCCAGAGGATTTCAGTGAGTTATGTAGCTTGGTGTCTCCGATGTCTTTTAGCTTCACGTAGTCTTGTTTAAACTCAGTTAGCAACTCATTCATCTCAACCTTGATCATTAATTCAGCCCCAGTCACTTTCTACATGTCCCATTCCATCTGTAGTCCGTGTTTTCCGTTATAAGGAACCTCCACTCTTTTGGGAAGATGTTCCAGTAGATTTTGAAGTGTGGAGATTTTGACCACAAGTCAGGTAATGATGTAGGTGATGTGAGGAAACCTGGGGTTTGTTCACATTCATCTTGTTCAATAGGTCAGATCTTCATTTAAGACCATTTAAGATATTCCATTCCAACCTGTTTAAAGTATATCTTCATGAAACTGGCTTTGTGCACAGGACCACGCTAGAAGAGGTTTTGGTGTCCTAGCTGAAGTCAAGGGAAAATTTTATTGTACCTCACCCAAATATACATCCTATACTGGGAGTTGGCAACCATGGCTCGGGGGCTACGTGGGGTTCTTCTGCCCCCTGCTGTGGCTCTCTACAAAATATATTTTTTTTGTTGTTGTTGTTCCACAGTGGACAGGGTTTCAAAAGGAACAATACATATTGGCATTCGAGGTAACAGATGTGACACTGAAAATAAAGTTTTACTATTTTGTCGATCAAACCATACATCACAATGTCTACTTTCTGACCCGCAAGAAGCCGATATTGAGGTCCAGTCCCTCGCTCTCAGAAGCTAAATAAGGATAAATCGAAAACAAGTATAATATCAGATGAAAACAGTGTTTGTTGGCCTGCGTTTGTTGTTTTTGATATGTGGTGAGAAATTGGCAAACGACAAAAAAAAAGGGGGTTTTGAACAATATATTTCCAAATGAAGTATCCATCTGGAGGTGAATGGAAAAATCATTTCAGAACTGGGGCAGAACCTCATACAGTGGATAAAGTCTCCAAACTCAGCAACACTTTCTAGTCCTGTGGCAACTCGGGACATAATAAAGCGCGGAAATTCAGCGTCTATACTGCGACGGCACTCTCCCATTGCCAGGCAACATGACGTCTTGCCAGGGACAAAAAAATATATAGTATAAATTGCTAATATTAAAAAACAATAGAAATCACACTAGTCACACCTAGTGGTAAAACTAGGAAACTACCCTACATCTGCATGAAACAACAAATTTTGATTTCATTTAGAGTTCAAATGTTTTGTGGTAACAGCCAAATTTTATTCTTTGGGAAACGGGCCAAAATGTCTCTTCGGGTCACAAATTTTGCAGACCCCTGACCCCTGTCCTATACAATTGTGTGCCTACAACTTGTAAAAATGTCTTCAGATGTCTAGCTCAATTAAACTTTGACCAGCTTAACCCTGCATATAAACTAGCATTGTTTTAGATAAACAAGGCTATATATGCTAAATATTTCACACAATGTGAAATCATGAGCAAGTCCAAGTACCAAAAAGCTCTAGGCATTGTGACCTTGTCTATTCTGATATCTAAAATGCTAATACTAATGAGACCGTATTTGAATAAGGTGGCAAAATCTGGACTCACATCAAAGTATTTGATGCAGTTGTGTGTGTCCTCATGATTGAAACATACCCAGCTGTTGTGCTGGAGTGGTGGCCTCTGGGTGTGTGTGTGTGTGTGTGTGTGTGTGTGTGTGTGTGTGTGTGTGTGTTATGCCAGCTGGAGAGCAATCTCTATGCATTATCAATGAGATCTGACAAGGTTTTTCAGAACTTCCAAAAAGCGTTATTTTTATCTCGACACCACCTAGGTCCCAAATGGCAAACAACTCATAGTCTGTATTATACGCCATTGGTGTTTTATCCTGACAATAAAAAAAACCCACTAAGCACTATACCACTTCTCATTGGGTTTGACCTTCGTCTCATTCTTATCCGTCTCATAACACAAAAACAAAACAAATGCACCTGTGTACACGTGGAAGCAGCTGTGCTTGCAATTATATTAAACAGGAGAGATGGATATGATCTTTTCTTTCTCTGGTAAGAGAGTGGGAAATGATTAGCAACCGACCTGAGAAGAACGAAATGGAGATGTAAAGTCATGAGTCTTGTATTTTTCCAGTAGTTTATTCGATGATTCCATCTGAAAACTAGATTTACTGATGGGGGGTGACGATGTCAAGCAATGTCCAATTTTTTTTTTAAGCGTGTAATCTGAGCTACAGAAGCTCGTCTGTTGAATCGGACCACACAGGTTTACCACTGTTCCTTCCTTGGAGCACTTTTGATAGATACTGACCACTGCAGACCAGGAACATCCCACAAGACCTGCGGTTTTGGAGATGTTCTGACTCAGTCGTCGAGACATCACAATTTGTCACTCGCTCAAATCCTTTCCTACTTTTAATATCAACTTTGAGGACAAAATATTCACTTGCTACCTAATAAATAATGGTCCTAATGTTTAATGTCATGATGTTACGCTTGGTTGGTGTAGATATGCAGGTTTGGTAATTCCCCCAACCCCCTGCCCCCAACACTACCAGGATTACCAGTTTGATTGACTTCAGGTGATGTAGTTTCTGTGCAAGTCATCTGCTGGGTTTTTCTCGCTAACTCAAAGATTAGAGTGTTGGGTTAGAAGGTTTGGAGATTTCAAGCTCAAGCACTGCTAAGCTGCCTCTACTTGGCCTTGATGTTTTTTTTCTTTCAAAAAACCTGCCAGTGCACCACAAGGTCTCAATCTGTGCAAAGGAAATTCTTACAATTGAAATTCCCCAGTTTACAAACCAGGAAGGTTTTTGAAGAAGCATTGTCAAGGACCAGCATAGGCAGCTTGGCAGTGCTGGGGCTTGAACTCTTCATCCTTCTGATTATGGTGTCCATGGTGTACTTCTGAATGCTTGCAGTAGACCCCAACACTACCAGGGTCACGGGTTTTATTGAGTTCAGGTGATTCTCTGTGATGGAGTTTCTGTGCAGGTCGTCCTCTGGATTGTTCCTGCTGGTACAAGGGTCATGGCTCTGGGTTAGAAGGATGGAGAAGGTTGAAGATCTCAAGCCCCAGTCCTGTCAAGCTATCTCTACTGGGCCTTGATGCTTCTTCTTCTAAAAACTGCCCAGTTTGGAAACTGGTCAATTTAAACTGGCAGACTTTGCACACGGCAGTTTCCTTTGCACAGATTGAGACCTTGTGGTGGTGTCCTTGTGTACCACCTGGACCATCTGTTTGATTGAGTTCAGGTGTTTCTGTGTGATAGTTTCTGTGCAAGTCGTCCTCTGGATTTTTCCTGCGGGCTCAAGGGTTCTGGCTCTGGCTCTGGGTAGGAAAGTTGGAGAGTTCAAGCCCCAGCACCTCCAAGCGGTACCTGCTGGGCCTTGATGCTTCTTTGTCCAAAAAAAAAAAAAAAAAAAAAAAAAGCCCAGGAGTGACAGCTTAGTGTGGCTGGGATTTCAACTCACAACCTCCAGATCCAAAGTCCAACATCTTAACCACAAAGCTAGCATTTCCCAGTCAAATTCCTTTGCAAAGAATGGGGTCTTGCGGGGGTACACTTCTTAATGTTTGCAGTAAGCCTACATGCAATGAACAGATCTGAGGGGAGAACTTCAAAATGACCATGTTGTATCCTGTTTGCATTTACAGTATTTGGGAGACACCCTTATCCACATTTACCTTATTTATACAGGTTAAGGGTCACGCTCAAGCCCCCAACAGTGGCAACTTGGTACCGCTTCAATCCTCTTCCCGAAAATGAAGATCCAGCTCAAAGGGCGTCGTTTGACACCATTGCGTAGATCCAGCGTGAATTGCAGAAAGTTCTTGATACGCTTTGAAAAGGAGGCTCCCGGGACATATTCCAGAAGTGGCAGGAACGCTGGGACTAATTTAAAGGTGATAGTGTGTAAGCGTAAATACATTGCACTTTCTTGTAAACAGAGCTAGTCTCGAAATATTTTGATACCACCTTGTAAATGATCAGCTAGCAAAAGGAAATATTGGGCCTGTTCCATTGGATGGAAACCCCATGGTACATCCAGGGCCTCAAGGTTATCTTGCAGTTGGTGGGAATATTTAGGTATGCCAAAGAAGGACCTGGTTGAGGATTGGGGAAATCAAGGTTCTTTCCAACATGTTAAGCTTTCAACCGGAAGGAAAACAAAATAACAATAACTGGTCTTGATACTGGTCTGATGCACACTTTAAAAACATTGACGTGCAAACAGCTAAGACTCTTGAAAGAGTGGACACACAATAGTAAACATCTAATGAGTCAAATGAAAATAAAAGGCAGGGTACGTTCTGAAAACAAACATTTACATTTATGGCATTTATTCAGAGCAACTTACACTAATCTCATTCGTACAGCTGAGTATCTATGGGGTTAGGGGCCTTACTCAGGGGCCCATTAATGGTAATGGTGTAGCTAGGATTTAAACTTACATTCTTCAGATACAAAGACCAATTTCTAAACCACTAAGTCATTTGTTTTGGAACAAATCCTGTTTAGACTGCCATCAGTTCTGTCTCCTCTCCAGACTGAAGGACGCTTAAGTGTGCATGATGTCGTTTGTATTCGTCTGACAAGCCGCTTCGTTAATTAAACTCGTTATTATTTATACTCCCATCCATGAAGGACTTTCCTTTTTTCTTTTAACACACACACACACACACACACACACACACACACACACACACACACACACACACAGTAGTTTGCCAAATTCTAATATACAGTGGTGTGAAAAAGTGTCTGCCCCCTTCTGCACATTGTGTTCACTTGTGTTCTCTTTTACTAATATTTAAATTAGTCTGAAACATTAAAGTGTGACAAACGTGCAAAAGAAATAAGAAATCAGGAAGGGGGCAAACACTTTTTCACACCACTGTGTATATATCACACACATATTTCCCTACATTCACTGTAAGTGTCTTCTTGATTGTCTGAGTCACATGATGTATAACTATTGACAAATCCATTGATCATTGTTGACCTTTCACTTGATCTTTTCGGGCTTTATTGATTGGGTCTATTTGTGGTCAAACTCACACACACACACACACACACACACACACACACACACACACACACACACACACACACACACACACACACACACACACACAAACTCTTTCTCTCTCTCCAGTTACTTTGACACACTCATTTCTCTCTGTCAGTCTGAAAACAGTAAAAACTAAATATAGCCATAAAGGGATTAAAAAAAAAAGTTACCTCCTGTAATAGAAATAAGCCGTCAGTGTAGTATTAGAAGAACACACACACACACACACACACACACACACACACACACACACACACACACACACACACACACACACACACACACACACAAAATAACAGTGCTGTGCATTACAGGTAATGATGCCATTAGGAATGGATGATTAACATATTCATAGCCTTTGCATGTTTCTAATTAAACATTGTCCTGTTGATTCAGGGATGATAATGGGGTGGAGAGGGAGCTAGAGATGGAGATATGGTCAGAGAGAGAGTGAGAGCAAAAGAGAGAGAGAGAGAGAGAGAGAGAGAGAGAGAGAGAGAGAGAGAGAGAGAGAGAGAGAGAGAGAGAGAGAGCGAGATGTCCAAGTTCCTCTATAAGGTTGCTGGTGTGTGATTTAAGTCTGTTGCTATGGATACAAATGCACAGTTTTTTTTGTGTGCATTTGTACACACACACACACACACACACTTTGCACATACGTGTGCACATACGTGTACACACACACACACACACACACACACACACACACAGTAGTGGAATAGGGAGTATATATGGAGTGATTTAGGGCCTCAGGCAGGCAGAACAGGGGGGGCTTCGTCCCGAATCCAGTGTAGGCGAGACGATGTTCATGTCTTCCCTCTGGAGCAGCTCTGTCTCACTCGCCATGATGTGTCTCACCAGACAGTTGACGGCTTCATCTATATTAATGTTCTCCTACAGAGAGAGAGAGAGAGAGAGAGAGAGAGAGAGAGAGAGAGAGAATCTTTACACAGAGTTTCACAACCAGGGAGTGTGATTGATATGCTAATTAATATTAATGACTTGCTTCATTTGCATATTCATAATTCTGTGACTCAGCAGGAAGATAGAGTGAGAGAAAAGAAAGAAAGAAAGAAAGAAAGAAAGAAAGAAAGAAAGAAAGAAAGAAAGAAAGAAAGAAAGAAAGAAAGAAAGAAAGAAAAGTAACAACGATGTAAATAAAAATACACAATGATAAAGAAAAAAAGAAAGAAAATATGAGTAAATAAAGAAGGGAAAGGCAAGTAATAAAAAAAGTTTTTAAAAAGAAAGAAACAAATATAAAGGGGGAAATGAGGCAACAAATAAACCGAAAAAAAAAAATTTGAAAGATCCATGAAAACATTCATGATATAATTCTTTATTTAGAAAAAAGAGAGGAATAGAAATAAATGTACAGTAAAATAAGATAAAAAAAAATTTTCAGAATGACTAACAAGTACAAAAAAATATATGAAAAAAGGAAAGATTAAAAATGAAACGTAAAATAGTTTAAAAATTAAAAAGCAAAATATCAAGAAATTCATATAAAAAAGAAAGAAAGAAAGAAAGAAAGAAAGAAAGAAAGAAAGAAAGAAAGAAAGAAAGAAAGAAAGAAAGGAGAATTTATATAAAAAATATAAAAAAAATAAGAAAAGAAAAAAATAAAAAATAAACTAAAAAAGAAAAAATAAAAAAAAGATAGTATAGATCATTCAAATTATTAGAAAGAAAAAAAGAAAGAAAGAAAGAAAGAAAGAAAGAAAGAAAGAAAGAAAGAAAGAAAGAAAGAAAGAAAGAAAGAAAGTTTGGCTGCTAGAAGTTGTAGACGGTTGCTATGACGACAGACAGACAGACAGACAGACAGACAGAAGACTCTGTACCTTGGCAGATGTTTTGAAGCAGCTGATGAAGCCGAGCTCGCTGCAGAACTGCTCCATGCTGCTGAAGATGTTGTTGATCGCATCATCTTTCTCCTCGTCGCACTTGTTGGCGAGCAGCACGGAGGTGAACCGCTTCCCCCCCGGCACGCGCACCTTCTCATCCAAATCCTCCTTCCACTTCCGTACCGCCTCGAACGTGCACGTGCGCGTCACGTCAAAAACCACGAAGGCGCCCAGAGCATCGCGGTAATACACACGTGTCATATTCCCGAAGCGTTCCTGACCTACAGAGAGACCCCCGGGGAGGGGGGAGGAAGGAAGGAAGGGGGGAAAAAGCAAGGAAGGAAGGAAAAGAAAAGAGGGGGAAAAGAAAGGCAAAATAAAAGGAAGGAAGGAAGGAAGGAAGGAAGGAAGGGAAACGGGAAGGAAGGAAAAGAGGGGGAAAAAAAAGTTGGAAGGAAGAAAAAGAAAGAAGAAAGCAAGGAAAGAAAAGAGGGGGAAAAGAAAGGTAGGAAGGAAAACAAAAAGAAATAGAAACGGGAAGAATTGTAGGAAAAGAAAAAAAAGGAAAAAAGAAAGCAAGGAAGGAAAAGAGAGGGAAAGAAAGGCAAAATAAAAGAAAGTTAGGAAGGGAAGAAAAAATGAGGGAGGGAAGAAAAGGAAAAAGAAAGGGAAACAGGAAGGAAGTAGGGAAAAAGAAAGAAAGATGAAAGAAAAAGGAATAAATAATTAGAATAATAATGTTTGCCTCTGCCAGGAGGTTAAACCCTGGATACAGCAGACTCCAATAACATGATGCATTTGGAACACAGCCCAAAGCTTTTTTTTTCTACGCTGTTCTGCGAGAAATCTCGCTCACGTGAGCGCCACACGCAGGAATAGCGATTTTAGGGAATTAGAGTCACATGCTATGAAGAAAACACACGAGTGAGAAGATTTTTCTCCATCTGAACTGGAACATCTAGTGTTGTGGTAAAAGCATCACCTGCGATGTCCCACAGCTGCAGCCGGATGGTGTCCTGATCCAGGTTGAGCACTTTGAGGGCGAAGTCCACTCCGATGGTGGCCCTGTAGTTCGCGGAGAAGTTCTGGTGCACGTAGCGTTTGATGATGCTCGTCTTCCCGACGCCCAGCTCTCCGATCACCAGGACCTTATAGCGATGCTCCATCTGCTGCATAGTGCGCGGTGGAATGAGACGGAGCCGCTCAGTAAAGATTTACGGATTAGATCGCTCAAATCACCGGACCCTCCTACTGACTCAAATTGTAGCCAGGAGGAGATTTAGAGCAGATCCTACATGCCCTCACATACACGCTAGGACTCAAAGTTTTGGGACACCTGGCTTTTCCAGCCGTATTTGGTTCAGCATGAAATTTTCCATGAAGATATGCTTTCCATTGGTTGGATTGGAACATCAACCTGATCGACCCGCTAGAAAGCTCCAACCCTATTGAACACCTCACGGAGGAACAGCACCCCAGGCCTCCTCGCCTCACCTCACCTCAATCAGTACCTGAGCACCAATCTGCACAAGCATACTCCAAAATAGTGAGGAACATCTCCAACATCTCAGAAGAGTGAAGGTTATTGTCAGAGCAAATCAGGAATCAATGCGGAATGGAATTTTCAAAAGGAAGCACATCTTATGGTCGGGTGTCCACAAACTTTTGACCATCGTGTATTTGAATGGGAAAACAGATCAATATGGTGATTCCATATTTATTGGCACCCTGAATTTATTTATATACATACATATATATATATATCTCAAGTAATTCAAATGCAAAAATTCATTAACCAAATTATTTGATCTTTGCTTTGTTTAGTCCATTTAAATAAACACTGAGCACAGTGTTTCCCCACGGACCGTTATTACTGACGCACCACCCGCTGAACTCTGGAGCGCTCTGGACAGGGAACGCCGAAGACGCTAAAGAAGCAGTTTGCGTAATTCTGATTTTATTTCTCGCAATTCCGAGTTTTTTTTCCTCCTCACTTTTTACTATTTCACGTAATTTCGACTCAATTCAGCAATTCAGTTTGTTTTCCCCCTCGCAATGCCGACTTTTTTTTTTTTTTTTAAGCCAATCGGGCCTTATCACCCCCTCTAGTGTCAGAAAGCTAAAACTGAAACAAACCAAAAAAACACAGTCCAATGCAGTTGCCTTTTAGTTTGTTTAGTGATCTAATTATTATTATTTTTATTTGTATTTATATTTTGATTGTAATATGGAAAATAAATGTGCTAAATGGGTTTATTTTTTAGATGATGGTGTGCAATTTCAGCAACAAAAAAATTAATTGTAAGGAAAAATTTCATTCCACAAAAAAAAGGTTTTTTTTTCTTATGTATTTAGTATTTCTCTTAAATAAAAACGTACACTTTAAGAACATTCTTATTCGTCATCACTGCATTATCTGTGTAACGCTGCTTTGAGACGATGTTTATTGTTAAAAGCGCAATACAAAAATTAATTGAAATTAAATGGGGGGGGAAAAAAAAAAAAAAAAAAAAAAAAAAGACATCCGATTACTCAATATATATATATATATAAATATATATATATATATATATATATATATATATAATCAGGATGTGAAACAAAAGGACGTCCACGGACATGAAACATGAGGGGGGTAAAAAAAAAAAAGAAAAAACCTTGACCATGAAATAATTTTTAAAAAGGTAGCATTTATTGTACAAATAAAACATGTAGATAAAATTGATCACGTTTTTTATATATATATATATATATATATGAAGAAAAACTTTTTTTCTGAACATTAACTACAGGATAGAGAGAACAATAATTCTGGTGAAATGCTGCATGTGCACAAGTGTGTACCAAAAGTATGTATACAACCCCTGAGCAAAGTGGCTGAAAAAACAAACAAAACAAAATGCTTCCCTTTTAAAATCTGGAAGAGCAAACAAGCTACAGGAACAAGGGTCAGTTATTAGACTGAAAGTGAGGAAAGGGGATTGGGACAGAGCCAAAAAGAAAAAAAAAAAACCCAAACAGTTTTTGCTGAAGCAGCAGGAAGAATAAAGCAGATCAGTCCTTAATTTAAGGCACCGCAGTGACGTGAAACGACCAATCAGAACAATATCATGATGAAATCACTATTTAAAATTTTTTTTAAATAATGAAGCTTTTGCGCGTTGGGATTTGGGCCACGACGTCAAGCGACTTTTTTTATAAAATTTCCCTTTAAAAAATCAAAAGAAGAAGCAGCGAGAGCAGGCGCGCACCGAATCGAACAGGAAGTGACCTCAGAGCTGAGCGACAGGCTTAGCCGCTACGGCGATGCTTTCTATGGCGCACTCGTCCGTCCCGCGGCGGATGCGGAAGAAGCCGTCTTCGCCCCAGCCGGTTCCCCAGCTGTTTTTCACAATCCAGTACTTCTCGCCGGTCTCCTGGCTCCGCCCATAGCCCACCAGCAGCACCGCGTGATTGGTCAGCTCGAAAGGGTTGATGGAGTCGCGCAGGCCCGTGTGATGATAGATTCCCTCTTTGTAGTGCATGAAATCGGGGTACACCTCGAACGCCACGCCCATGGGGCCGTCCCTCACCAGCTCGGTCATCATGGCCGCCTCGTTGCAGGCACCGTAAAAGCCTCCTACGTAGTGGTAGTCGGAGACGTAACTGCGAGGACAGTCGGAGGGGACGGAGCACGGAGAGTCTTTGCCGGTGTACGGGAAGCACTGCTCGTCGACGACGCCGAAGTCCTGCACGTATTTTCCGATCAGGTACGGGAAACCGCCGTCGCAACCTGCGTGCACACTACATTGTAAACACTACACAGGGTCCAAGAAGCAGTTTACAGAATGTCTCATTTCTCATTCTAATGACATACAGCTTCAGATTATCCACAATATCTAGTAGACATGGTTTCATTCCCAATAAATGGTGTTCCAAATGCATTTATCCTCGGGGAGGGTACCTTGGGAGTACAGCGAGCAGGAGACCACCTGCTGAGGGCTGAAGATCGGCTGCTGAGTGTTGTTGGTCTGAACTCTGATTCGTGCCTCCAGCATCCCCATAGTGGCGAACGAGTAGCAGCTTCCACACGAAGCTACAGGAGGTGAAGGGAGGCGGGAGAGGGGGGTGGGGTGGAGAAGGATGAGAGAGAGAAAAAAAAAAAATGGAATTCATTTGTTTACAATAAATCAATCATCAATTTGTTACAAATTGAATCTATTTACTTATTTCTAACTTTTTTAAAACTTGAATAAATAATTCACATGCTTTTTTCTGGTAGCCACGCCCACCTCCCCTTTCAATTACATCATGAGCACTGTGTAGTGAGGCGATTACCGCGTTAATAAGCCACACCCCAAATCAAAAATCTGAATCAAAGCCCCACCTTGATTGCGTACTGGACTGACATAGTTTACTCCGTTCACATTCCTCCAGTCCCACTGCTCTGGCAATCCAGCGGCCATCTTGCGAAGCTCAGGGGTGATGGGGGCGGGGTTTACACGCCTGAGGAGGGAGAAAGGGCGGAGTCAGGAAATTCAATACAAATAAAAAATCCAAATAAATAAAAAAATTCTTGGGGGGAAAAAAAAAAAAAAAAAAAAGAATTCAGTTCATTTTAAAATTTGAATGTATTTAAAAATAAAAATTCAATAAAAAATTCTAAAAAGATAAAAAAAAATAACTAAAAAGGGAAAGTACTATTACAAAATTCATGAAAAATAAAAAAACATTACTACTAACAGATAAATAAATAAATTCAATTTCAGAACATTTAAATACATTTAATAAAAAATATTAATAAATCAAAAATGTTGTATATTCACTGTCGCTGCTTGAACCATCGTTTCAGGTGCAACTTTGTGCGATTTGATCCATTAGATCTTTGCACAATAAAGTGGTGTGTGTGTGTGTGTGTAGGCGTGTGTACACACCGTGGAACCTGGGACTTGCGTCCTCCGGCTCTTCGTGTTAACTCCTGGATGGTGAGGAGCTCGTGCTCTCTGTAGGTCGTGGCTCTCCATGAGCTCTGCGCGGAGTTAATGCGCTCCACAAAACTCATCTCGTGCATGTAATGCTGCAGGAACCTGAAACACACCGTTTATTTCATTATTTATTTGATTATACGATTTATTTAAATATGTCTAGTGTTCACACGCTCACGGTTCGGGTCCAGGGCTGTAGGAGGACTTTGGAGCCACGTGTTGAACTTTCTTCCCAGTGAAACAGGCCCAGTTGTTCCCCAGGACATCATGAACCCAACCGGGAAGCGTCTGATCGCAGTAACTCGTCACTACAGAGCCCTTCTGGGAATACTGGAAGAGAGAGAGAGCAGAGGAAAAATAAATAAAATAAATAAAAAAAACCATCATGACTCATGCCTTTTTTTTTCTTCTTTTAAGAACCGATGTTTCACAGCAGAACGGTAATCGTCACATGATGAACCATCGAATGCACTAGAACAGGAAGTGATTCAGCGTTAAATCACTCACACGGCTTGTTATCGTCCCTGTAAGTGTTTACTGTCTTTCTTGAGATAAAATCAAACACCTCAGGACATGGTGTTCGAGCAAAATTGTCCACTCCAGGGTTGCACATGTACATTAACAAGATCTTCGAGAATGTCGCAGTTGCTCTCTTAACGATTATATCACGAGACCCAAACACACTGCAGTCTAGTAGATAGGACTCGTGCGCATTCCTTCGCCGCATGATTCGCTTTCGAAGAATCACAATTTTCAAGATACGAGGGCAGAAAACGTGTACATTTATATCACTTTGTGTAGTTAATCAGCGTCGTACAAAAAGTGCCGCAAATCTTGGTTTCAGATCTTGGTTTTAAATAGTTCAATAAACAAAGAAATTTATAGTGAGAGACTGAAGTTTTAGACACTCTGTTTTCCGATTTTGCCAAATACAACAACTCCAAACAAAGTCGCCGCACCTTTTTAGCGTCTCGTCACGATTCATTCGAACGCGAGCGATTCATTCGAACGCGAGCGATTCATTCGAACGCGAGCGATTCATTCGAACCATTCGAACGCGAGCGATTCATTCGAACCATTCGAACGAGAGCGATTCATTCGAACGAGAGCGATTCATTCGAACCATTTGAACGAGAGCGATTCATTCGAATCACTAAAACAAGCGGTTCGTTTTACATTTAAGGGTATGAGATATATATATTTTATAATCTTTAATATCAGTATTTAACATTTTATGTTTAAAATGTTAAAACATTGATGCATTTGTAACCACAAAAGGTTTCATGAAGGTAAAAAATTTTCATAAATAAAAAAAAACCTATAAGACTCATATGTACATATTTTGACTTTATGAATAAAAACAAACAATCTTTAAAAACAAGTGCCGGTTGGCTAAATGTACCCGTCTGTAATTTATTGGAACTTTGTAATTTAATCAGGTGTCAGAGTTTGTATTCTGTAATGGTCTGATCTTCACATTATATTTCATAAGCTTGAGGTTGAATCTCGTATCTGGGGAGTTGCACAACAACGGGACCAACCCACCAACAATTCAGTCAAATTTCTTTCGCATTGTTAGATCACATTTTGCTAAAAAGTTCTGGAGCGTAATCACATACCACACATCGGATTTATTATTATTTGAATGCAATTTTTGACCTGAAGCTGCATCTTAGAAAATGAAGCCAATTAACACTCGAGTTAGTTTTCCAGTCAAATTTATCTGCGTTCATATCCGAGGTGTTTTCGCTACACCTACACACTACAATCATTTATTGATTTACCAGAAAAGAACTAAGTGTGAGGGTTTTGAAAGCCCCCAGAGGTTAATATAATGTGAAGGATGGAGGAACTTCCTCCACCATGGCTGGAAATGAGAAAAAGACACAGACGGTGGAGAAAACTTGAACTTGGAGCCAGACTTTATTATGAGACAGTCGTGTGGTCTGGTGTGAAACAGGAAGTCTCACATTACAAACACGTCCAGTCATGTGAAGTCACATGGAGTTACCAAAGACTCAAAATAACCTGTGTGTGAGTGTATGTGTGTGTGTGTGTGTGTGTGTGTGTGTGTGTGTGTGAGACCAACCTTGAAGAAGCCAAACCATTTGTAGTCATTAAGCACCACTTCAAAGCCCTGGTTGTAGATGATGGTGAAGAAGCCAATATTTCCAAGATCATCAACAGCTTGAGATAATTTCTGTAAATGCACAGTCACAGACTTGGCTGTGGGGCCTGGAAGAAGAAACCACACACACACACACACACACACACACACACACACACACACACACACAGATCAGAGTATATAATAATGTATTATATATTAAGAGCATGACTCCAGTGGGTGCCATAGTGCAGGAGAAGGTGGATCTCTCTCTCTCACCAGCAGTGGAGCAGTCAATGGTCTTGTTTTGTCCTACATTAGAGATCTGGAAGATCCAGGTTCCCAGCAGCTCTTCATAAGTACAGTTGGCTGGAGTGTCTCCTACAGAACCACCGAAGCAGCACAACACCACCAGAGTCAGCAAGAACGCCTTCATCCCGCACTTCCGGGTCTCCACAAACCTGCTCTTGGATGTTACTCGGATGCGATTAAAGACCTGGACGCAGGAAAACCCACACTTAGAGCCGGTCAGGTGCTGAGACTCGAGCTGGGGGGTCTCTCCTCTCACCCAGGACACAAACACAGACAACGCCGCGGAACTTCCCGCTCTTATCATATGACCGCAGTCACGTGACCGTGACGCCGCGAGGGGGAAGTGGTGCGCGAGGGTCTGTACATCCGGGAACCTCATGACTTATTTTAGAATCCATGATTTACGTTTAATAACATTTATAACATAAAACTGACTTTATTCCCAAACTTTACATTCAACAATATACATATCTATCTATCTATCTATCTATCTATCTATCTATCTATCTATCTATCTATCTATCTATCTATCTATCTATCTGTCTGTCTGTCTGTCTGTCTGTCTGTCTGTCTGTCCATCTTCCATTTGTCTATCTATCTATCTATCTATCTATCTATCTATCTATCTATCTATCTATCTATCTATCTATCTATCTGTCTGTCTGTCTGTCTGTCTGTCTGTCTGTCCATATTTCTATCTATCTATTTATCTATCTGTCTGTCTGTCTGTCTGTCTGTCTGTCTGTCTATCTGTCTGTCTGTCTGTCTGTCTGTCTGTCTGTCTGTCTGTCTGTCTGTCCATATTTCTATCTATCTATCTATCTATCTATCTATCTATCTATCTATCTATCTATCTATCTATCTATCTATCTATCTGTCTGTCTGTCTGTCTGTCTGTCTGTCTGTCTGTTCATCCGTCTTCCATTTGTCTATCTATCTATCTATCTATCTATCTATCTGTCTGTCTGTCTGTCTGTCTGTCTGTCTGTCTGTCTATTCTTGGTCACTTCACTATTTCACTGGTTTTATATATATTACTGTACACATACACCTTCTGTAATATCAGAGGAATTTTACACATTATTTATTACACAAGTTTTTCTAAATCGATTTGCTGAAAAAAAACACAGATGTGCCGAGAGGAAAAAAAACACAGAACAGGACATTTATTGATTTTATTGTCAACTTAAATCATGCTACCTCTCAGGGTATTTATTTTGTATTTTCGAGTATTTTTGAGTTGTTCTCTCAGCTAATTCTTCGAAATCCTATTTTCTATATTTCTGAATAAAATCTCTCCTCGCCAACGCCACCGTGTTTCTCTTTTAATTCTCTGTTTGTGAAAGCCATTAGGTAACTTTTAGGTTAATCATAAATATGGAGTTGATCAGAATCCTGAACAAATCAAACCTTTAACCCTTTCACGCTGTTATCAGCTTCTGCATACACACTGCATTCATCAGTGAAGTTTGTATTGCCACAGCTAGTGATTAGCATTCAGCTCATACTAATCAAAGCAAGCTAACACTTGTGAGATTAGCCATAGCTAGCTTTAGTTGCTTAACGTTTTCCCCTAATGTACTATTTGGCTATGGGTAATTGAATAAGTGTGACTTAATACAAAAAAGTCTGTTTTGTGAATCTTTCTTTAGTCAAATAAAAAAAAATTACGTTGTACTTCAACTTTTACCAGAGGATTTATCTTTATTGGGTGTAAACGGCCCTGCAGGAGGACGACGGGAAGCGAAAAATACTTTACTTCCACTTCTACCTAGTATATCTTTGATAGGGAGAGTAATTTGGGATTCAGCCGTAATCAGTGATCTAATCAGGGTCTATGTGGAAAGGCTGATTAAATGTAATTGGTTTCTGATTTAATTCAGGCTTGATTAATTTGCAGACTAATTAATTCGCCGCCACACCGTTTCCCGTGAACGGTCCAGGTCCCCTGTGTTTAATCGCTTCACGTGAAAAAGTCAGACCCCATCTCGATTTTACAACTAGGCCCCTTTAAGGTTATAAAGCGGTACATTTTTATACACACGTTCCTCTCCGAAAGTATTGAAACGACAAGATTTTTCCACACAAACTCACTGAGAATTCTGTAAATACAAGAGGATTGATCAGGCATTCGTTTCCCAACATATGCATTCATATACATACATCGAATGACTTAGAATGTTAAAACCCATTACTTAATTGAGCAAAAATACTGGAACATGTGACTGACAGGCGTTTCTAGTTTCTAGTCCTGTTGGATCCAGTAATAGTTCTGAAAGTATCAGTGGAAGATTAGCATTGTCAACATGTGTTGGGTGGGTTATTGCACACATCAGCATATAGTTCGATTTAATGCCAGAGACACAAACAAGTTCTTGTTCTGCCTTACATCAGAGCTGCAATAAAGTCGTTCTTTCATATCCTGAAAATGCTAACGCAATAGCATAAACGCAGCCTTCACAAGCAAAACCAATACAATTCAAGGACTTGACTATACCGTGGTATAGCATTATATCATTTCTATTAGATTAAACTGTGGAGATGTGGACCAACACGATGATCCTTTTAGCACGGATCTTCTAGCACTGCACGGCTAGTCCCACTATCTCTCTCAGGAAAAGGGCTTCTTTTCTGTCACCGAGGTGGTGGAATGAACTTCCCCTAGAAGTCTAAACAGCTGAGTCACTGCCTATCTTTAAACAACGGGTGAAGATCTACATCTTCCTGAAACACTAGCATTTATGTTCCCCTGTTCAATTTATGTTTCAATGTTAAAAATAATAATAAAGTGTGCTATGATTCCTCCTATCAGAGTGGTTTAGCTGATGGTGTCCTAAGTTCGCAACCTAGCAAACCTTTGCTAATTCAATCATTAATAGAGACTTCAAAGCACTTTTGTACGTCGCTGTCGAAACAATGCAGTCTCACGACATTTCGTGATTCATTCACCAACTTTAATCTATTGATTCGTGGTCATCGACACGAATGTCCCTCTTTTGTCATGTCATTCAGCACGACTGCCTCCGTCTGCCTCCGTCTCCATAGCAACTGATCATGTGTAATGCTGATAGAAATGCTTAAGGTAATCTTATTTTTTTCGATTTAATCAAATAAGGCATAAAATATACAGTTAGGGTTAGGGTCAAGGGTTATACTGTGATAAATGATAAACGTGTGTGTCTCTAATTAACGCAGTCTCCTTGATTAACCGGGAGAATATATTTACTGTATTTTGACTGCTACTGGTTGACTGACGATGGTTTGTAATAGCGAGCATCTTACCGAATATAAAGCAATAAAAACAAGGATAAAATGTTCAGTAATGGTGCTTGAAGATTAAAAAATCAATATCAAATGAGAAAAAAAAAACATACAGCGTCTGAGGTATCCAGTAGCAGAAAAAAAACTTTGGTAGATGCACCAAAAATTCTCCTATTGAAATAAATCATATGAGAAAATTTTGTTCGGAGTGACACAAAAAAAGAGGAAAATTCATGTCTATAAACAGGAATCAATAAATTACATTTCGTGTCTACTGGATAAGGTTCTGTTCAACTGAGAACCTAAACAGAGAACAGCCTAAAGATCCATGAGAGTGCTGTGGAGGGTTAAATCCAAGAACCTTGAAGAATTGATAACCTCAACAATGATAAAACTATAACGAATGAATACCCAGGTGAGGACGAATCCAGTTCCTCTCAAGAATTCTTCCTCATAAAGTCTCTGAGTTTTTCTCCCCACTCTGGTTTGCTTAGTAGGGACTAGTTTATTAATTCTTCATGAAGTC
>NC_139581.1:29028107-29050607 GCF_946808225.1 Silurus aristotelis | reverse complement strand
CGAATGAAACTGCAAATGCAAATGGCATCACTGTGTGTTAAATTGAGTATTACCATTTTAATATATTTGAATGAATTTTTTTACTCCGTTGATTAATCAATGGCTAAACATATAGCAAATAAATTCAGTGTATGACAGTAGTTACTCTGATCTTTTGTGGCAATCTGAAATTAATAGTTTAACAATCACGATCTTGTCACTCAAGTAAAAGACACAGTTAGATTCACTAGTATTTGATCCACTAGTATTGTGTTCAGTCTGGCAAAAAATAAAATAAAAACACCTCTAAGGTTGAGAGGAGTCACAGAGGTATGAGAAATTTGGTCCCATGCTATTCAAGGTTCACAAAAAAGAATGTACATTCATAATTCTGAATTGATCATCCTGGGTGTTTGGAACGCACAGGAAGATAAATGGGCCGGAAAGGCAAAATAAGGAAAGAGAAAGTTGAGAAGGGAAAGAAAAGGAAAGTAGAAAATGGGAACCAAAGAAAAACCAAATTGTCATGTATGTAAATATTTACAGGATTTTGCAGGACAGAAAACAAAGCACTTTGTGCAGGTCCTGGGGCCAAGTGCATCTAAAGCAAGTCCTCAGTTTTAACTTGTCCATTTGTGTGTGTAATTGTGTTTGTGTGTGTGGGTGTGTGTATATATATGTGTTACCAAACAACACTGGTTTAAATGTTTCTCAGCCCTTGCTAATCTCTTTGCCTGGTTCCAGATTTAGAGGGATGGTCCTCATATCCCTGTGAGTGTTCTGGTCCCCATAATCCCACACACAGAGTAAACACTTGATAAAAAAAATCTCTCTAATTAGATGACAGCCGTTTATATTTAAGGCAACTACCAAACATAACGACCAAACATAAAAAAATATTAATCACATGTCCATTGAACGTCTTTGAAGCTTCTGTAGCCTCTACGTTTGGCAAAAATGTAACAGTGACATGTAAACACGCACACTAAATACTGTATGTCAGTGACACCCGTCCTCTTTTCAGTCCCCGTAATACCGCAATTGAAACTGTTGTATCGCATTTGGGAATCTATTCTTTCAACCTTGATATTTCTGTTCTCCATCTCGTTCGAGCACTTGTATTTTTAATTGTATTATTGTCTTGTCTAGTTCTCAGCAATACATACCTTTGTTATGTCTTAGGGGAGCATTTTTACACTCTTGGCTAGCTGCATTCAGCGTCCTCTACTGGCTAAAATATATAGCATAGTCTTGTAAATTTTCGCTTTGGTACAAAACGTTTTTATCCATCCCAGAGTTCTCAAAAGGAAAGGTCCTAAAAGGGAAATTATTTGTGGCTCACCCGATTTATTGGGACAATCTCAATTAAAACGATATATATACACTGGATTCATTGCGATGATTGCAAATAAATTAATTAGTTTACCTGATTCATTGGGACAATATTAGCTATACTGATAAATTTACCCGATTCATTGGTCTAAAGTATCTCATATCAACGGTTTTCCAGAAGGCGAACCTTGTGTAAAACGTTTCTGTTAAATACGACCATGACCTGTGCGATGGCGATGAGGTAAATTATTGGAGCAACGTGATTGGACCATAAGCAAATCCAATTTACCTTTATACATAAAATTTTTTTTTGGGGAACAAGGTCGTATACTTCACCTTTCTCACATGTTTCCCTTAATCCACATTGCTACTCTATCTACCGTTTTTCCTGTACGGTTTCGAAAATTGCGTATTGCCCTTTCTTTGTCTTTTTCAAACCTAGATATATCTTCCTGCTTCCCTTCTTTATCACTTTGGTCCCTCTGTCACTTCTAGCTCCTTGCAGCACTGCATATATTTCTCTTAAGGAGATACGAGTTTTAGTCATTTGCATCCTACATATCTGTACAACGTTGTCCTTTTTCTATATTGTTCAGGTTTTTTGTCTAGATTTTGTAATAGTCGTCCATCATTGTCAATGGCGGAACCGTTTACAAAAGATACACCTAGTATCATCTCATCGCTCTATTCATCATTTCGATATCATGCAATAACTCTTTCCTGAGACTATAGTCCTAGAGCACTTGCTGTTGGTCTGCACATGTGTGATTCGATTATATCCTCTGGGACACTATTATTCAATGATTTCAGCTTCACCATCATCGGTTCTCCTCCGAATATTTCATCCTCCTGTTCTCAACTCCAGGGTTTTAAAATCTTCTCTGTTTTCCCATCCACCTCTTGACATTTCCTGAATTCTCAAGTCCTCTAAGGACATTTGAATGTTTGTCAAATTCAACAGCGACAACATGTAAACACGCACACCGGAAAACCGTTATCTTATATCTTGAGCCTTTTTTCCCTCATGACCAAAGTCATTATAAGGACGAGGAGCTCTGGCTGTAATGCCTCAGTACCAAACACTCGTATTTGGTTGACGATTCTGAGGCAGGAGAATTGGAAATGCTTCCTGATGCAACAGAATCTCTAAACGGCGAGGGCGGCGTTAGTGTGAGAATCTCCTCCATTTCACTTTTTGGAGCCTGGGCCTCGTGAACCACCGTTTCCAAAATCTTCTCTTTAACGTCCGGAGGACCTCCGAGGGCGCAGGATGTGGATGGACGGCCACCGTTTGACTCCACGGGTGGAAGGGGTTGAATTTCAGCATAGGTCGTCATAGTGGCAGGCATGGACATGTCTCGGGACAGGAAGTAAGGGGGCGGGACTTTGGGAGGCCGCTGTGGTGAACTCAAGAGCATCATGCTGTTCAGTTCGCTAATGTTAGCTGTGAAACGATTCACTACGCAGCTGATTTGCTCCATTAGCGAACCCTGGGATGAGCTTGAGACTCCGCCCACAACTGCCACGGCTCCGCTGGCAACTCCGCCCCCAACGGGTCCTATCCCTGCAGCACCTGATCCGCTGTCTTTACGGGACGACTGGGTGACGTACGAGGAAACACTAATGATCTGTTCATCATCAGGGGCTTGACTCCGGCCCAGGATTTCTCCCGGCCTCAGACTCACGGTGCTGATCGGTGACGGCGTCTGGGGCCGATACAGGACAGGGTATCGTTCCTCGCTCTCTGTGACCTCGTATAGCATTTTATCGGTAGCGCTGTCGGGCGTGACGTCCTCCGACGCCTTGGAGAACGGCTTGATGACGGCCGTCTGGTTGTTCTCGCGCTTTTTGATGTGGAAGGAAAGACGCTGCCACAAGTGGCCACCTTTGGAGTTGCGCTCCGTCTGAGCCCAAGTCACTGATTTACCGTTTGAGCTACAAAAAGCAAACAAATAGGATTAATTGTATGATTTGTTCATAAGAAATCATAATTTCTATTCATTTACAGTTATATTTATGAAACATCACATTCTCATTTCCTCATTTTTTTAATGTTATTTCGCTATCCATCCTTCTGTCCTTCAGTTCATCCATCCTACTGTCTATACTGTTATCCATTCATCCTGCCATTGGGTGATATATCCATCCATCCATCCATCCATCCATCCATCCATCCATCCATTCGCCCACCCTACTTTTCTATCCATTCTTATCATGCATACTTTTTTCCATCCATTTATCCATCCATCCATATTTCCTTTCTTCTATCATCCTTCATACATTCTTCAATCAATTCTGCCATACATCCTGCCATTCATCCTTCCATCATCCTGCTATCCAACCTTTTATTAATTCATTTATTTATCCATTCTTCCCTGCCAGCCAGCCATCCATCAATCTTTTTTTCTATCCAGTCATCTTTACATCCATCCATTCTCCATTCACCCACTCTTCCATCTACTTTTTTATTCACTTTTCTTATAATGCAAACTTTTTTCCATCCATCCATTTTGCCATCCATTTCTTTATCCATCGTTCTACTTTTTCTTTCTTCCACTCACTGATCTAACCATGCATTCATCCTTACATTCTTCTATTCATTCATCCTTTTAGCCAGACATCCATTTATCTATCTATCGATTCTATCCATCTATTCCTCTTTCGATGCATCCTTCTATACATTCATCCTTTTATCCGTCCCATCCATCCTTTTATTTTCATCGATTTTCTTCTATCCAGCTGTTCTAAGCACATTGACAGAGACAGAAGGATATTTCATAGATGTTTGATTACAGGACGTTTTTTTTTTCTTTCTTGTTTTCATTCTTCTGTATTTGAAATAAAAGGTCACGATCATTTATTTGAACGAATTGCTGTGGAACCACAAAAAGCAATAATAGAGCTATGTTTATCTCTCTCTCGATCTCTCTCTTTCTTTCTGCTCCCTTGGGGTTAATTAGCCTCGTTAGTTCCAACTTATCTCATTTCGAGTATGTGGATTTTATCATGTAGTGTTGATTGAGTACTTCCAAAAAGCGAGAGCGGAAGAAAAGAAAAGGGGGTGGATGCAGATACACAACGAGAAAACTGAAAACAAATTTTAATACTTTTCCATTAATGAGATCTCGGGCATTGAACTAAAAGAATGCTGATTCAGCAAAGGTTCTCGCTCACTCTACCCGTCCCTTCAATATTGCCCTTCCCTCCTTTTTTGTTCGAAACGACATCAGTAATAGGAAATGTGCCTGTGTTTTACCTCCTGTCAGCTCTTGACTGTTGTTTATCCAATCTAAATAAAGGATTCTTCGCCTGCTAGGGTTCTACATAGAACATTCTCAGAAATTGCTCCTCAGAACTTTCCCCTGAAAAACATCTAAAAGAATTCATGGCGGAGTCTATAAAACAACTCTGCTGCAAATGCTACCTCAGGATCTCAAAAACATTCAGACTTCCTTCGTATCATTTAATATATCCTCTGCTAAATCTTTTTTTCGCTAACTTTCGAGACACAAACGCAAACCTGTTCCAGCCTCTGTTAAGATACGAAGATATGGTTTACAAGGTTGGAGTGGAAGATCTTTAGCTATAGTGTGCTGACCACAACCACGTTTGGTTGAATTGTAACAGTACCTGAGGCCTCATTACCTCACCTTCATTAATACCAGACTTTACCAAGGTTCTAGTGGCTAAATGAAATCTCACAAAATCAAGTGGAACATCCTGTCAGATGTAAGGAGCTTATTATAAAAGCAAATGGGGACTAGATGTGGAATGGGATGCTCAAAAAGTAGTACGTAACAATGTTACGGTCACGCGTTCTCAGTCTTTAGCATTTGCAAGCGTGAAATGGAAGTCAATGGGCCAAAGAGTTTATTGTTACAAAATTTACAAGCCAACCAGAACAACGACGCAAGGGAGGTCCCGAAATCTGTGAAGTACGAACACCTTGCTTGGTAAATTTGTGCGTCCGATCATACACAATTGTCAAGATTCATTTCGGGAACAGGAGCCATTTTAACTCTTAAGCTGTCACCACTTTACTTTGCTGCATCCTTGTGGCTGCTCTCAAGTACTGCATCAATATCGCTATCGACATCTCATCCATGGTTAGTCAAATTTCGTTTCCCACCATTGTGTATTCCTCATTTGGCTCATCTTTTAATCCATCCATCCATCCATCCATCCATCCATCCATCCATCCATTCATCCATCCATCCATCCATCCATCTATTCTCTATTCAACCACCCTTCCATGCCTTTATCCTTCTATTGTACATTGATCCTGGCTGTCAGACATCTATATAGCATATCTATTGTTCTATCCAGCCATCAATTTATCCATCAATCAATTCTTTCATTGATCCACCCTTCCAAATATTTTCATATCAATTCCTCTTTCCATGCATCCTTCTTTCCATCTATCTATCCATCCTGCTATTCATCTTGTCCCAGAATCTGCGACGTAACACATTTCTAGCTAAATTTGTGAGTCCGACCCTACCTAAAGCATTGGTTTTCATATCAGGAACAAAAGCAATTTTAACGCTTCAAGCTGTCGCCTCTTTACTCTGCCGCCCCTTTGTGACTACTCTTGAGAATGGCATAGTTATCACTATTGTATCTCGTCACCATTGTGTATTCTTGATTTGGTTTCTTAGGAACTGACTGATGTTCAGTGAGTTTGGTTCACTTAGGATTATTCGTGTCATAATCGATTTTCAAACGCTTTATGGTTACTGGTCCAGTGTGTCCCACTATCTGTTCCCTAAGTTTCTGTCTCACTGTCTATGTATTTTTTATCTACATCTCTGGTAAAAAGAGTGTAATTTTGAGTGTGTTTGTATGTCCAACACATTTATTGGTGTAATCACATTACAGCTTCTCTCAGGCAGCAAAGCACTTACTGGAATGTCCCCCCAAGAGGGGACATTCCATTATTAATTTAGAAATGCAATACACACACCTGAGCCTGTCCCGGGATGAGGGGTGTCTCCTCCACAAGTTGGCAAGGCTGCTGGTGGGCGGTGGTGTCTTTTTGCCCCGGCCCACATGCATGCGGACGGCTGTAGAGGTGGTGAAGGCGCTCCGCACGTTGCGCTCTGGCTTGGCCAGGATGACGTAGACTTTGGGTGCGAACATGCATCCGAGTGCAACAGTGCCACTGAGGCTCACAGAGAAGCACGTTGTCACGATCTTGTAGTCCGAGCCGAAGTAGATGGGCACGAACGCCAGCCAGATGACGCACGTGGTGTACATCGTGAACGCCACGTGTTTGGCTTCGTTAAAGTTCGCCGGCACGTTGCGCGTCTTAAAAGCGTAGAAGGTGCAGCTGAGGATCAGTACCCCATTGTAGCCGAGCGGAGCGACCACGCCCAGGGTGCTGGTGTTGCAGATAAGCCGGACCTCTCGGATAGACGGATGGTGGAAGACAAGGTCCGGCGGCTCGAGGATGAGCAGCGCAACGATAATGCCGAGCTGCACCATGACCAGCACGGAGGAAATGGCGAGCTGTGCGCATGAGCTAACGAAACGTGGCTTCTTGGTGCAGATTTTCTTCTTGCTGCCTGCCAGGATGCGTGCGATGCGGTTGGTCTTGGTGACCAGAGCCGAGTAGCTCAGTGCGGGGGCCAGGCCCACACCAAGGCGCTGCAGGAGGCAGGAAATGACACGTGGTTTCGTAATCAGACAGAAGGTGCAGACGTAGCCCAGGGCGATCCCGAACAGGATGACGTAGCAGAGCTCACGGCTGGATGACTTCACCACGGGCGTGTCGCGGAACACTACAAACACGGCTGCCACGAAGAATGTCACCAGGAGGCCGAGGCAGGAGAAAACCACTGCGGCGATCGGCTCCGGGTCACCCCAGTGCAGGTACTCAACCGGAATTGGGTCACAACCTGAAATGAGACAAGCAAGAGTGAAAAAAATTACTGAGAAAAGTATATTTAATTTTCCCTTTCTCATAATTATAGCATCTGACAATATTTACAACAAAGAAAGTTTATTCAGAATCGGGTTACGTGTCAGAAGCTTCATGTGTGTAGTCGTAGCTCAGTGGTTAAGCTGTAGAATGGAAGGTCATGAGTTCAAATTCCAACACCACCAAGCTGCCACTTGAAAAAACACTGGGCCATTGAAAAAGGCCCTCAGTTGCCAAATACTAATATAAAATATAGCTGCAAGCAGCGATTAGCAGGCTTCAAGCATCTGAGATACTAAAGGTCATAAGGAAAAAGACATCAGGAACATGCCCACAGAGTTCGTTGTAATAGACCTCTAGTAACATTGTCTAACAGGTGCTTACAAGTAATTGGCAGATGGCGGCCATGTTTTTTGACATGCGCAAATGTCCTCATAAACCCTTATGGGAGATTGGACAGAGACTCTACATGGCAAAATTCAGGTCAGAATTCACCAAAGATTAAGGACATATACCAAGTTTTGTCAAGATATCTCATTCCGTTCAGGAGTTATAGCCATTTTCGTAAAAGTGGCCCCGCCTGCTTCGAACGTTTTGGAGAGCCTTTGCGATGTTAAGTTGAACGTTTTTTTTATAATTATTAAAAATCCCTGAACCTATTAATGATCACTGAACATTGCTTCACTGGTTTTGTTCCAATGGTGTGACAAACCGAGGACTAGTTCGCAAAAGTATCTTTTTAACATAACTCAATTTTACGGAAAAAAGGAACTTCGTAGAGCAAATATGTCAATAGGCATTTTCTTTGTTTTGACCCAAGGATTCCAGTTTTGAGTCTACGACAAACCTTGTACGAGCTATGGCCAAAAATGTGTTTTTTGCACTGTAGCGCTTTCTTTGGCCAACTTTGGCCAACTGGGTTGATACTGGGTTTTAAGGCGCAATAATAATAATAATCTCCACAATATGAATAGGGCTGCAGCATTTCATGCTTAAACCCCCTAAATATCGATTGACTCGGAATACATCCTTCTGTTCCTTAAAGTCAGATTGCAAAAAAAAAAATTGCCTATTCTCTTCTATTCTATTTCTATGTCTATTTCTATTCTTCGATATAAACAGCGTAGCTCCGAGTAAATCGGGGTGTTAACAAACCCGAAACGGAAAGCATGAATTGTCTGACAGATGAAAAGCCTCAGCCTTTTTGTACGACGAGGGAGATCGATCCCGGAGCTGCACTTCCTTATTTTATGAACCCAAATGTTAAAATAAATGACAGCTCTTCCTCGGGGGAAGGAGGCGCTGCAGCGCTCGCTGCAAAAGATGTGTCAGTACATCGCCTCCTGAGATTCGGAGAGGTGACGCGTTGTTTGTGTCGTTACTTATTTATTTATTTGTTTATTTATTTATTATATCCGTCTGGGCGGAACAGCCCTTACATACTGTACATCCAGACCGAAAACACTGAGATGCATGGATGGAAAGTACCAGACTTAAAGAACAGAGCAAAGAGAGGGAGAAATACAAAGGAGAAACAAGTATGCTGAGATAATGAGGTAGGAAAAGACAGATGGGGAACGGTTGACAGGCAGCAAGGCGAGAGAAAACAGTACCTATGAGACATGAGGATAGAAGGCCAGATGTGCGCAGCTGTATGTCTGTTTTATGGTGTAATCAGCTTCATTCCGCTTCGATCCATTGGTGTACAGTATGTGCACACTTGAGCTATATATATATATATATATTAGGGCTGTTAATCAATTAAAATATTTCATCACGATTAATCATACGATCGTCATGAGTTAACTCACGAGTAATCACAACTCAGCACGTTTTAATACCCTAACAACATGGGTAAATATGGTGCTTTATGCAAATGTATGTGATGTATATTTCTTATCCTGTTTGTGACGTCAGGAAATGATGTATATTTCGGGTTGTGCAAAAGAGTAGCTGTTGCTTAGAAAAAATCTCTGTAGACACCGTCTTTCTAGCAAACCAGGTTTATTTACAGAAGGTTCAGCATCTTGATACGAGCACCCAGGATTTGCTCGGAGGGGTTCAGAGCCAAACGAACCGTCCTCCCGATCTAACGTCCTGTCTCGTCTATATATCTGAGCCGTTGCTATTGTCCGCATCTCAAAACATACAAGATGTAAGTGAGCTCATTTCTCCAGAATGTTTAGCATAAAGAACATCACCACATATGGACAGTAAGCATGTCTTGTTGTACAGTCAGCTCGTAAGGGCTTTCAGAAGCTGCACATATGCCCTCCAACATAAACATTTTGGCCCAGACTCTAATATAAACACTATGGGTCTTTCAAACATGTCTTATAGGGAAAAGATCTGGTCTGCTTCCAGCAATACAGAATAAAGTCGAATACAGATACTACATATTTCAGATATTACATATTTCAGATACTACATATTTCAGATATATCATATTTCAGCTACTACATATTTAAGATATTACATATTTAAGATACTATATATGTTTATTATCAGTGAAACCAAACTCAACATGGAGCACGAAGAAAGAAATTGTGTTGTTTCCACACGGACGGTTGTAATTGCCGGTTCTGCTGCTGGATTTGAGACTTGACGCAAAACAAATGTTCAGCGATTCAAAATCATTTGCCCTGGAGTTTATTTTTCAGATCTGTGTAAATAAAGGACGTCATGAATAAATGTGTGTTGCGTTGAAAGTTTGAATTTCGCCGCTTTTATATTGATTTATTGATATTTGTATTCCAAATGGTCAGACGGAAATGCGCGCTGCATGAATTACGCGCTGATAAAGTTGGTGGCGTTAAAAAAATTTTTAGAGACTAGTTTTATAACATGCTAACAGATGGCCGCACAAGGCTGCACGCACAGTCGCAGGGAGCACCGGCCTTTATAAGTCGTAGTCATACATCAAGAGCTGTGCAACTGGAGCTATTCTGACCACATGCGCTACAACGTCTGGAATTTTATAATAGACAGCAAATTAGGACTCGCCAATTTCATTTCCACACCCACCCTGCTCAGATTTGGTTCCTATGGACTTCGTCCTCTTTCCAAAGATGAAGATCCAGCTCGCTTTGACACCATTGCAGAGATCCAGCAATTGGTTTAATGATGGGCACATGAGTCCGAATCTCTTCCTGGCAATTGTAGCTCCATATTAAGGCCCTCCACACCACTAACATGTTCTTGTTTAAATGTTGTCTTCACTGCATTGCATTGAAGCTTAGTGGCTTAGTGGCATTGGACTTGGTAGCCAAAGATCACAAGTTCAAATCCCAGCCACAGCAAGCTGCATTTTCTGAGCCCCTGAACAAGGCATTGACCCCATTGCTGCTTAGTTGTATGAATGAGTCGCTCTGGATAAGGGCGTCTGCCAAATACCATTATTGTAAATAAAAATGTCCTCACATCTGGACATCTTTTACCAATATGCTTCTGCTTCTAGACCTAAGTCTGAGGTTCATAGCAGTGGTATCGGCTTCACAGTGGTATATCAGCTACTGCATTAGTAAACAAATAAAAAATAAAGGGGGGGAGTTCAGTGGTTAAGATGTTGGAACTCTGCTCAGAAGGTTGTGAGTTCAAATCCCATGACGACTAAGCTGCCACTTTTGGGCGGCCCTCAACTGCTTAGTTGTACGAATGAGATATTTGTAAATCGCCGTGGATAAGGGCGTCTGCCAACTGGCAGGGCGACTGTTGCGAGCTTTTTACAATTTGATATTCAGCCCAGCGTGACAGGAAATTCTACTGAGAATGTAAAGAAAGAAAGAACGACAAACACGCTGGAGAGAGTAACACGGAACCGAGGATAAATAAACAGACAGAGAGAGAGATGATCGTAGCAGTATTGCTCTTGGTTTCTCTCACAAGACTCCGGGGCGTGAGCATGAAGGTTCTGCGGTATAACGGCGAGCTCATCCATTATTTATCGGCCTCGTTAATTATTCACGAACTCACTTCCCGGTTATTTACGCCTGTGCCGCTTCTTTTACGGTTATTCGTTTCCGTTCATAATGCACTCGATGAGGAAGAAACCATAAGTATGTCTGCCGGTCTCTCTTTCCCTCTCTCTCATTATTTCTCATTTCAGTGAAGCGAAATGAAGTGAAACATGTCGGCACGTGAATGTGAAAAGTTGTAAACAGAACCATGTCGCTCCGTCTATCTGTCTGTCTGGAGGCGTCTCTGCTTTATTAACTGCCTCGACAGACGCCGCGTATCCTTGTATTCGACTCCTTATTGAAGGCTTAATGAAAAATCACACGCCGAAATGAAACAATTCATCTCCGGGGAGACGTGAAAGCCGTTTGATTACAAACTGCCCCTTTTTTATACATCCATCCATCCATCCACCCATCCATCCATCCATCTATCTATCTATCCCATTGTCTGTCTCATTAACATACACCACAGCACACCCAGCCATGCATGTAAACACCAAGCCAGGCAGAGTAATTCAAATCTGATTTACCCAATTAGTTCGCAATGCAGAATTTCGCCATCAAATCCTTTCCTCTATCCCTCCCTCTCTCCATCCCTCCCTCTCTTTTCTCCCTCTTTCTCTTTACATACTTCTGAGTCCAAAAGTTCCACATCTGAGATTTTTTTTTCAATCTAAAAAAATTGCCTATAAAGCGAAAAAATATATATTTTTTTAATCCGAGCTAGAAAATGCGAACCAAAGATTATTTTTTAACGAAATTACAAAAAGAAATGCAACAAACGTAAAATTATGATGCACAAACTAGTTCATGGCAATCGGGAACATCTAACAAAAGTATTGCATCTACACATCAAAATATACCTTACATAATATACGTTTATTTTCTCGTATCTTCTCTTACTTTCTTTTATTTTCTCATTTTATCATATTTTCATATTAATAGCGCAATTTCTGAGTGTCCGATCGGGTTTTCATTTGCAAGTTGTATTCTGTATATAACTACAGCACAAAAGAGTGCACCCCCTCACATTCCAGTAACCTTTTTAGTATATGGTCTAAAGGGACAATACTATAGAAATGAAAATTGGATCTATTTTAGAATAGTCAATGTGCAGATTGTATAGCAGTATAGATTTACTGTCCTCTGAAAATAACTCAACATACAGCCGTTATTGTCAAAATAGCTTTGTCAATATTGATTGGAAATTTCATTATCACACAATGTGTCATAGCTGAGATGTAACACTGCTTTTGCTCAAGCTGATATATATATTGATATATATAAAAGCCTGCAGCCTAAGCACAGGCAAAGAGTAAACATCTATCCGAAAAAAGGTCATAGCGTGAGAAAGTAAATGCTATCGACGAGGTCCCGCATGGCAGCCCTTTACCCAGCAGACGCCACTTGACGTTTGCACAGACTTCCCAAGATACACAGAAAAATGGATCTCTCAGGATCGATTTCCGAACGGCCAAATACCAGGCTTAGCAGGGATACGCCACACCAAATCCGAGCGCTCTGTCTACAACATCATCCGACTACAGGCGTCAATAAGTGCAAGGACATATCGCTCGGTACACGTGTAATAACTTCAGACACGAATCGTGAGCATGTCTGTATTTCATCTGCTGTCGACGAAAAGATGGCACTGTCATGTCAAATATATGTATAAGAGGACACACACACATACACACACACAAGGAGGACTCGATCTTCCACCTACACCTGAAGGACGAGGGCTATTCTGTTGATTACAACAATGTACAGAGAAGACTAATGCTGGAGTAAAGCAGATGTTCAAGGACAAGGAGGATCTTAGCATCTACCAGAGAAAAGCTTAAAACAAGCCTGTGGTGGTACAAAGGAGGTTCAAGAGCAACACAAAAGCAGCAATCAAAGACAAGGAACGGAGCTGATCTCCTCAATCCATGCAACCCACTCAAACGGAAACATGAAACCTGAAAGGATTCAATCTTTTTCACAATGTAGATGTAAATGAAATGCATATACACTACATGGACAAAAGTTCAAGGACAGCAGACTTTTCCAGCTTCTTCTCCATAATGTTTCCACAAAGATGGAGGTACACATTTGTATAAGATAAAGTAGGAGAATTATACCTGTTCCAGCATGACAATGTCTGCACAAAGCCAGCTCCATGAAGATATTTATGCTTTCTATGGTTTGGAGTGGAAGATCTCCTGTGTCAGAGCTCTGACCCTCAACCCTGAACACCTTTGGAGTGAATAGGAGCTCTCACCTCACCTACATCAGTATCTGAGCACAAATCTCAACAAGCACATTCCAAAATCTAGTGGCAGAGGTGGAAAGTAACGAACAGGGTTGGATGAAGTGCACAATTCATGTATTTGAGTTCATGTAGAAAGACATTAAAATTTGAGTAAACGTGTCCCTTTAAACTTACAAAGTAAAAAGTACTTGCCTTAAAATGTATTTAAGTATCCAAAGTACTATGATTTATTATGGCTATAATGTTCCTATTATAATTTTTTTATCTCTTTTGCTTAATCAACTCAGTTTATGTGAAAAGACTCACGCTGATCTATTAATACTGTAGAACGATACTTGACTCAAACACTGATTGATTTCAATTCAAATTATCATGAGCCCAAAATCTTCTTTTTAACTACTTAAAAAAAACTTGTAAATGAGGTCACGGGTGTTTTGGCGAGTTCGAGTCAGTAGTTTCTTCCTCATTTATTCCTCTCGAAATGGTCAGTTGAACTGATACTGAACTGTATATTGGTGATATTGAAACAAGTTGAAAACAAAGCGAGTCCTTGACCCCAATTGGTGACTTGATTGGAATTTTTTTTCACTCAACGACTGATATCGCAGAACGTATTTGAGTAAAAAAGTACAATTACAAGTTAAAGTCTCCCCAAATAGGAACAATTCAGTAAAGTGCAGATTTGCAAAAAAGCTACTTAAGTACAGTAACGAATTAAATTTTCTAAAGATGTGTTCTATATACTGTGACTTATTTCAGCATACTTCAACAAATGTCTTCATTCCTTCCATCCTTTATTCCTTCAATCTCCTTTTAAGAGAAATTCTTGAAGCTGGACATAAAACACTAAACAGTTGATATCGCTAGCGTTAGCGATGACCAAGAAGTAGGAAGGGTTTCATGCATGCGCAAAACAACGCACTATGAATTGTATTTCCGTTATGGAGTAAGTTCCGGAGTTGCCACAGTGACACTGCGCTAACTCTAGTTTCTTTTAAAAACCCCTGGCATTGTTGTGTACGTTTTCAAGTTTAATCGTAATTGAAAAAATAGGATAGGAAATAGGATTGCATTGTGTTCAAATAGAAGTTCAACTAAATCCCCAGCATTACAGCATTAAGAAATTCACAGGTTTCACTCCGTCTGGCTGTCGCCGTACCTGTGAGGTCATCAGTAGGCCATGATCCGAGTTCGCAGGCTCGGCATGTGTACTCATCAAACACAATCTCGTTTTCCTTGCAGGGGGTGCACGTCCAACAGCAGCTCACCTCGCCCTTACGGATAACCTGCAGAGACAGTGAAACACAGTGTGAAACATTGAGAAAAAGAAAAGAGAAACAGACAGACAGAGAGAGGACGGACGGACGGACGGACGGACAGACAGAAAAAAAAGGATAGACGGATAGATAGATTTGCTTCAGTGGAACACTAAACAGACCGGTGTGCTCTCCTTCTGTGCTCCTGGTTAATTAAGGAGCCAATTACAGGTTGAAGCTGAACTAAATGTGAAAAAAGAAAAGTTTGATTTAATTTATCACCTCTGAAATTGTTAAATGAGCTTAGCGAAGTGAATCACTGCAGGCCTGCTGGAACTCATCAGTCCATTTAACATGTAATAAATCAAGGACGAACTTTGTTACCACTTAGAGAAATGTCATTAAGGCACACAGTGACATTTCACTAATTCGGTCGAGGTGTTAGAGTCCACTGGGAATGAAAACTCTAACCTCCATCTCTCCCTCACATGCTTTCCAACAGCAGGCTCTTGGGTTTGGGTTGACTGACTGATTGACTGTTTGACTAGGTGACTGACTGACTGACTGACTGTTTGACTAGGTGACTAACTGACTGACTGACTGCCTGACTGACTGATTGACTAGGTGACTAACTGACTGACTGACTGACTGCCTGACTGACTGATTGACTGTATGACTAGGTGACTAAATGACTGACTAACTGTCTGATTGACTGACTGACTGACTGGCTGACTGTTTGACCAGGTGACTGACTGACTGACTGGCTGACTGCTTGACTAGATGACTGACTGGCTGACTGCTTGACTAGATGACTGGCTGACTGACTGACTGACTGTTTGACTAGGTGACTGACTGACTGGCTGACTGACTGGCTGACAAACTAACTGACTAACTGACTGACTGTGTTTAAATGACTGTCTGACTGACTGACTGACTGACTGTCTGAATGTCTGAATAACTGACTGACTGACTGGCAAGGTGTCTAAATTACAGTCTGCCTGACTGACCTACCAACTCTGTGTCTGCACTGATTGACTAATTCACCTTACTGGCAAATCTCTGTTTTCTTTAAAGTAAATGTGCTTCTCTATTGACGCCTATGAAATTGGTCTTAATGAAAAACTGTTTGGAACAGTCAAGTAGCCATACCAGGACAGAGAAAGCTGCATCTTATAAGGTATTTGAGTCCAGTGGGAATGAAAACTTTAACCTCCAGCTTTTCTTAAGCTCCCAAGCAACATTAATTTACATTACATTACCTGCATTGCTGCACGTTTCAGAGACTGAAAAAAAGTTATTTAGCTTCAGACTCAGGAAACCATAGCACATCAGATAAATACCTGTGCTTTCACTAACATGTGGGGTGGGGGTTAGTAAATCCAGGGTCAATAAAGTAGCTCATAATGGTTAGTGGTAATTGGGGTGTGGTCAAAAAGAGGGGGTTAAAGGGGCATTAAGGGCTTTTTTTGGATAATTCTGATTCTGAGTAAAAATAAAACGAGTTGAGATGAAAGAACCGGAGGTGTCTATACTCGGACCCTGAGAATAGCATGGTTTTTTTACTGCAGTGGAAAGTATTCGATGTGTGTGCGACTCTGACCTTGATCTGTCCCTTATCGCATGGCTCACTGCAGACCGACTTAATGATGGAGTCTTTGTTCGGCCAGATTTCGTCATCGTCTATCTGCAAGCCGCTGTTGTCCCAGCTGCCCACATTAGTGTAGTCGTAGTGGTCTTTTCCCTTTTTCTTAAAGTTCATGATCACATAGCTACATGCACACACACACACACACACACACACACACACACACATAAACATAGCTTTATGTACACTCATGTTCCTAATTCTTAACTCCAATAATAATATATATATTGATTGGTTGGTCATAGCACTTCTCTTTCAGTCCAAAAATGCTCAAAGATTGAGAGTCTGCCTTTATCTGATGGTCTGTGTGACTGAATGATTGGTTTCTTGACTGAAGCTTGAGCAACTCTGTGTCTGACTGACTGACAAGGTACCTGTGTGACTGACTGACTAAGTGTCTGAATAAATGTATGAATGAATAAAAAAATGGTGGACTGATGATTTTTACTGATTGTCTATGTGATTATCTGACTGAATATATGAGTGACTGAACTGTTTGATGGTCTGACTGATCAAATGACTACCCAACTGAATCACTGACTGGCTGACAAAGTGATTGACTGTCTGACTGACTAACTGTTTAAATGACTGAATGTCTGACCGACTGAATGGCTGACTGACTGACGGACTGACGTGTTACTAAAGGACTGACTGACTGTCTGACTGACTGATGGTATGACTGACTGACTGACATTGAAGGACTGACTGACTGTCTGACTGTCTGTCTGACTGTCTGAATGTCTAATAAGGTACCTGCCTGCCTGACTGACTGACTGACTGTTTAAATGACTGACTGACTGACTGACTGACTAACCTACCAACTCTGTCTGCACTGATTGACTGAATGCATTCTGTACCTTCCCAGCGAATCTCCGTTCTCATCGAAGTAAATGTGCTCTCCACTGACGCCTGTGAAGTTGGTCTTCATAAGAAACTCGAGCAGTTTGGAGCCATCAATTGGCTGCATGGCATCACAGAGTCCCGCCATACCAGGACAGAGAGCTTTCTGCATCTTATGAAGACCATATGCCATGCTGTAGATCGCATTTATTACAAAACCCATCTTAGTGTCTTGGGCGTACTGTTGCCGCAGTGAATCCCGGCCTAGAAGGGACAAAGCCACAGAAGAAAAGCATCTGTGAGACAGGTAGTGAAGTATCTACCTCAGCTGAAATGATTGATTCTGTTCTGCTTTACAAGTTTAGTGTAGGTTTGTATTCCATTCATTCCAAATCTCAGTTTGGACACAATCATCCACATTCTTGAACACTGAAGTTATATGTAGCTGCTTTAATAATTAGATGTTCAGGTCTTTTTTTCTTTGAGCCATTAGTCAGTGATATTTTTATTTGCACCCCATCAATTTTTTTTTTTACAAAGTACCTCATATATAGAAATCCAATTATAGTACCTGTCACATTTTATATATTTCTCTCTTTTTTTTATTTAATCCTAATATAATGACGGAAATCCGTCCTGCGCAGCTCTTCCGTGATCGCTAAACAGTGTGCATGTCTGTCAAAGTGACAGCTGGCTTTGTCTTTGAGAATTCATACGACATGTCTTTTTTGAAACACAGACTTAACTATTCTCTCAGAAACACTGTCACGTTAGCTTGTTAGCTGGCTGTTCAGCATTAGCGGTGAAAATTATACCAAATAATACAACTAATCTCTCAGAAATCCTGCCACATTAGCTTGTGTTTGCTGCCTGTCTAGCATTAGCAGTGAAATTTATAAAAAAAATAAACAACTATTCTCTAGGAATCATGTGAAATTGTCTTGTTAGTTAGCTGTTTAACATTAGCAGGGAAGATTATGGGAATAAAACAACTACTCTCTCAGAAATCACGTCATGTTAGCTTGTTAGCTGGCTGTTCAGCATTAGCGGTGAAAATTATACAAATAATACAACTATTCTCTCGGAAATCCTGCCAAGTTAGCTTGTGTTTGATGGCTGTTTAGCATTAGCAGTGAAATTTATAAAAAATTAGACAACTATTCTCTAGGAATCGTGTGAATTTGTCTTGTTAGTTAGCTGTTTAGCATTAGCAGGGAAGATTTTGGGAATAAAGCGCCTATTCTTTCAGGAATCCTGCCACATTGGCTTGTGTTTGTTGGCTGTCTTGTGAGCAGAGAATATTATAAAATAAAAAAAAATTTTATCAGAGATCTTGTAATGTAAGGTAATGTTAATTGCATGTGTAGGATTAGCGGTTTTAGCTAGGAAACTATTCTCTCTGAAATCCTGTCACTTTCGCTTGTTAGCTGGTTGTCCAGCGTTTGGAGTTTATGAAATAAAACCCTGGTGTTTACCCTCAGAACACCTCTCTCTCTCTCTCTCTCTCTCTCTCTCTCTCTCTTTCTCATTGTAACTAAAACTCATTGGGGCACACAAATTGAGTTCCATTCATATTCTTTTCTTATTGAAATTGATCTTTTTGAAACCGCGCCGCTTTGATGTGACGCGCGAACGGTGTGTGTGTGCACCAGGTACGCACTATGAATGAAACAAAAAAAATTTACAGGATGAGACAGAAAGTCGAGAATGAAAGGAATATCATTCTTCCCTTTTTTGAAGAGAGGTAACGAGGGCAGAAACAGAGAAGCTGGAAGAACAGAGGAACGAAACGACTGGCACTTGAAGGGAAATATCCTGATTTTGATGAAAAAAGGAAGGACAGAATAATGAATAAAAAAGGAATAATGTGCTGTTTTGTAGTCAGATCTGGATTGTAAAGATGATAAGTAAAGATAAGAGATCTACCGTATGCCGTTAGGTGACCTGGACATGGAGGAGGTCTACAATCGTTTCAAGGTCTTTTTTTTCCAGACATGTTCTTGAGAATGTTTTAGGACTGAATATGAAATGGCTCGATTCTGGTTCATAGAAATGGGTTTGAACTCATTGTAATTATCAGCTGTTGAAAGCAGGGTTGAGTTTGCATTCCTGGAGCGCATTCAGGTTAATTATCGCTTGCCAAAATGGATCCGCAGCTGATTGCAGCTTGAATGAGATGGGCCATTTCTCACTTACTGAAAAGGCTTCGGATTAATTATAATTGGCTAAAATGGGATTGGGATGGGTTCAGTTAGTGTAATGGACTTTGGGGTTATTTAACTGAAACTGGGTCAATTGCGTATTAGTAAAATGGGTTTACAGTAAATGAATGACATGTTTTCTGCCAGTATGCAAGTTATTGCAAATGTCCCACAGAATTTGTGATAGATTTGCATATGAAGACCATTCTGTGATTTCCTTAGGTGAGTTTGGGCAGATTCTGGGTTAATTATAAGGTTTGGGTTATTAAACTGAGCTTGAGTTGGGGTTGGAGCTTTAAAGTTTGGGGCATTAAACTAGTTTTAGGTTTGAGGAATTGAACTGGGGATGCTTATTGAATTTAGGCTGAGTTGAAATAACTAAGATAGATTTTAAGTTAACATTAATTAACTGAGGGTTAAATTAGTTGTTAATCTTGCATTATCAGTAGCCTAATGAATTGGGGTTGGGTTTGGGTTACTGAACTGGGGTTGAGTCAAATAGTGAACTAAGTTTCAGTTTAAATAAGTGGCCTAAGGTTTAGTTAGTTATCGAACAGGGTTAATTTGGGTAATTAGACTAATCTTGAGTTTGGTTTACTAAGGTAGAGTTGAGTTTAGGTTCCAGAACAGGGTTGAGTTAATGTTATTAAACTAGGGTTTAGCTGGTTAGTGAACTAGGCTTGAGTTTGGTTTGTGTCCCAACTATGGTTTACTTAGTTATTGAATTGAGGTTGGTTTTTGATAATTACAATACTCTTGAGTTTGGGCTATTGAGCTAGAGTTGAGTTTGGGTTTTAGAACAGTATTTGAGTTTGGGTTATTAAACTTGGGTTGAGTTTAAATTACTGACCTGGGGTTAAGTTTGGGTTATTGAACAGGGGTTGAGTTTGGGTTAGTATTAAAGTATTAGTAGTAAATATAGGTTTGAGTTCTGGGGTTGAGTTGGAATAACTGTACTTGAGATGAGTTTTGGCTGATGATCTGAGGTTGAATTTGGGTTATTGAACTTGGGTTGAGTTTGGGTTATTGTACTGAAGTTGAATTTAAGCTGCTGATTTGCGTTTGGATAAGCTTATTTACCTAGGGTTAAATTTACGTTATTGATCTGAGGTTGCATTTGGGTTATTGAACTGTGGTTGAGTTTGATGCTAACCTGGAGTTGAGTTTGGGTTACTGCACTGTAGGTACATTTTCCGTTGCTGAACTAGGGTTAGTCACCTGTAAATTACTGCACATGGTTTACAATAAAACATTTTATTAAATTGGGTTTAATTGATTTTGATTGGGCCAAACTTGTGCTTGTGATTAGTTTTTGACTTCAGTCTGATTGTTTTGCGATATGTTTAGGATAAAGTTCAGGAGTTGCATTTTGGTCATTTGTAGTTTATTGTAATGTGGTTATTCAAATTAGGGGTTAGTGCAAGTGGTTTTGGGTTAAGTAAGAGTTGTGTTTGGGCCAGGTGTGGGATTATTGTTAAGTGTTGCTAAGTGGTTTCAGTTTAAATAGTCTGAGGCACTGATTATCATATGAAACGATTTCACTCCCATTAACATGTAAACATATTCAGGAATACATTGATCAATAAGTGAGACTCTTCTCATCTCCCACCTTCACCTTCCCACACCTTCCTGATTCTACTAACATAGCAATGGCTCTGGAGTGTGTATGCATAAATGAAGGTGTGTTACATAGATCATGGGCTTGGGTGGTAATTAGTTGGATTGTGAGAGAAAATAACTTGTGTGTGAACTCACTGCTACAGGTCCGATTGTATTCCGGGTTCTCCTGAGGATGTCCCTTCAACCTGCATTGGAAGCGATGCTGCCAGAACTCCGGGAACCATGGGTTGCGTAGGTTGTTTTCGGGACGTAACTTTAAGTAGTAATCGTCAAACCACTTCACTTCGGCTGATCGCAGTTTTATGGTGAGCCCACCTGCTGCCTCACGCACGTACCCGTCCGTCACGTCATAACGGTCTGCCCATCCGTCGCTGTGATAAACAAAAAGGGGTGGAGACAAGAGATTTTTTTTTGTGTTTACGGTTCATAAATTGCGTAATGTTTTTACATTTTCTCCTCTTTTTTATGTACAGTGCAGCAATCCATCTGATTCACCTCCTTGATCTGTCCATCTTTCTGTTTTCTCTCACCCATGCACACATTTTTCCTGACTCTCCCTCCTGCCTTTGCCATCTTGCACCCTATTTCCTTGTTTTCCTAGCCAATACTGTCTATGAACATGTTTTCTATGAGCACACACACACACACACACACACACACACACACACACACACACACACACACACACAATCTGTAAATCGGTTCGCGGTTGGAATCCTTCGAAACGCCGTTGTCATGGATACGGCTGCAGCCAATCACACTCCAGCGTACTCCGAGGGCACTGACCGCACACGTAGGGCAAGCGATGGTGCCATCTGTAGCCTGTGTGTGTGTGTGTGTGTGTGTGTGTGTGTGTGTGTGTGTGTGTGTGTGTGTGTGTGTGTGAGAGATCTCACACCTCTTAAGAGTTCTGACATTCCAAGGTGAGCGACTACAACGAAGGTGACCAATTAATGTGCAGCAACACGGCCTGATATGCAAATGAGTCCCAGCGACTATGTCTGTGCATGAGAGATAACACACACACACACACACGCGCAAAAAAGAGAGAAAATGCCTCAGAGAGGTTGTGCTCACAGACTTACGAAGATTATACTTCATCCAGGATAGCATGTGTGTACGTGTGTGTACGTGTGTGTGTGTGTTTATGTGTGGAAAATTACATGACTGCCTGCAGCGATTCAACCCATTCTAGATTTTCAGTGTGTGTGTGTGTGTGTGTATGTGTGTGTGTGTGTGTGTGTGTGTGTGTGTGTGTGTGTGTGTGTGTGTGTAAAATTACATGACTGCCTGCAGCGATTCAACCCATTCTAGATTTTCAGTGTGTGTGTGTGTGTGTGTGTGTTGCTTTAGGATGAGTCTGGGGAAACTCAGTATCCAGAACTGATTGAGTGATGCTTCCCGGAGTGTGTACGCGGATGTACGTGTTTGTCAAATTAGCTGTCCGTTTAATTAGCACACACACACACACACACACACACACACACCCCCACACAC
>NC_139581.1:29013107-29018107 GCF_946808225.1 Silurus aristotelis | reverse complement strand
GATGATAATGTTGATGATAATGTTTTGCAGTCTCAGACCTGCCATGATGATGATGATGATGATGATAATGATGATGAATGTGATGGTTTGCAGTCTCAGACCTGCCCTGATGATGATATTGATGATGGTGATGATTTAGTATCAAACCTTCCCTGATGATAATGTTGGTGATGATGATGATGAATCACAGTTTCAAACTTGCCCTGATGATGATCTTGATGATGGTGATGTTGGTGACGATTCGCAGTCTCAAACCTGCCCCAAAGATGATCTTGATGATGGTGATGTTGGTGATGATTGACAGTTTCAAACCTGCCCTGTTGATGATGTTGGTGATGGTGGACCCGACTTGACGATGATTGTGATGATCATCGTGATGATGATGATGTTGATGACGATAATGATGATGAATGTGATGATGATGATTTGCAGTCTCAAACCTGCCTTGATGATAAAGATAATGATGGTTTTGAAGATGACAATGGTGGTGGTAATAAAAGTTGTTAATAATGGTAATGACGATGATGAAGGGGATTTTCACGGCCTCAATCCTCCCCTATAGATGAAGATGATGATGGTGTTGATGATGATGATCATCACTACGTCGGAGATGTTGTTGATAACGAGGATTATGAATGGAATGTTTCCCGGTTTTAAACATGTCTTATTTAAGAAGATGATAATGATGGTGATGTTGATAATGAGGATGATATTAATGATAATTCATCGTCTTAAACCTACCTTGATGATGAAGATGTTGATGATGAAGATGATGATGATAGCAATGGAGATAATGTTATTGATACTGATGATGTTCATGATGATGATGATAAGGAAGTGGAGGAGGTGGAGGAGGAGGGTTCACAGTCTCAGACCTGCCCACAAGCATTAACTCCCCAGTGAGGTTCAGGCGTCTCATGGCCATGAGGATGCCGCGGACCGTCATGCCCTCGCAGAAGCACACCACCACGCGCGCCTTGGGCAGACGACTGCGCAGCTTCGCCAGCAGACGGTCAAAACTCTGCTCGCCTGCGTTACTCCAGATCTTATCAGTGTGTGCGATGCAGATCCCTTCCTTCAGAGCCATCTCCTTAAACGCCGCAATTCCACTTTCACCATAGTTACCTGAGGAGAGAGGGAGAGAGAGAGAGAGAGAGAGAGAGAGAGAGAGAGAGAGAGAGAGAGAGAGAGAGAGAGAGAAAGAGGGGGAGAGGGGGAGAGAGAGAGAGAGAGAGAGAGAGAGAGAGAGAGAGAGAGAGAGAGAGAGAAAGAGAGAGAGAGAGAGAGAAGGGGGGAACAGATAGCATTGTGTTGAGGAAGACATGCAAAAGAGCAAACAAAATAGAAAATCATATTAGCCTGGAAAAACTATCTTTATATCAATCTATCTATCTGTCCGTCCGTCTATATATAACTGTATCTTAGGGTATATATTTTTCTTCTTTCTCCTCATCTCTCTGTCTCATGTTTTATCTATCTATCTATCTATCTATCTATCTATCTATCTATCTATCTATCTATCTATCTATCTATCTATCTATTACCTTTCTGTCTCTTCTAAGTATTTATGTATCTTTCTGTCTGCCTGTCTGTTCTTAAATTCTTTTTCTTCTAGTCTCTCTTTCCACATATTGTTGTCTATCTCTCTATCTTCTTTTCTGTCTGTATTGATGTCTTACTCTTGTTTCTCTTTTTCTAACTCTCTGTTTTCCTCTCTCTATCCCTCTATAATTTCCAGGACAACAGCCTTGTATGACATAATAACCAAGTGAAATAAAGAGAGAGAGAGAGAGAGAGAGAGAGAGAGAGAGAGAGAGAGAGAGAGAGAGAGAGAGAGAGAGAGAGAGAGAGAGAGAGAGAGACTGGTTAAGAAAAATAAGTAAATAAAACGAGTATAGCAAAGACGCACAAGGACATTTACAGGGAAAAAAATGATATGAATATGGAGTGGGCAAAGGAAACAAAGAGAAAACAGGACTGAGGAAGATGGAGAGAAAAAGAAGGAATGAGAGATATTGGGAGAAACAGTAAAAAAGAGAGAGAGGAAGGAAGACACGTGGAAAAAAAAGAAAACACAGAACGTTTGCCGAAGCAGAGAAGGAAAAGATGGATATGTAAACAGAGTCTATTTATAATGAGGGGCGGAGCCATGACTGTGATTGACAGGCATTATTACCACCCCCACTCTATATTCTAGAAATTCTATAGGGATGAGTGCTGGAGAAAGTTGAATGTAATATGGCAGTGCTGAGCAGCATGTGTGTGTGTGTGTGTGTGTGTGTGTGTGTGTGTGTGTGTGTGTGTGTGTGTGAGAGAGAGTGAGAGAGAGAGAGAGAGAGAGAGAGAGAGAGAGAGAGAGAGAGAGAGAGAGAGAAAGAGAGAGAGAGAGAGAGAGAGAGAGAGAGAGAGAGAGAGAGAGAGAGAGAGAGAGAGAGAGAGAGAGAGAGAGAGGGGTGGCCACTGGTCTCCGTGGAGGCATGTAAAGTCCTGTAATTAGTCTCACAGTGAGAGCATCAGAGAGCATACACACAGACGCAGATGGTACACGCACACACACACACACACACACACACACACACACACACACACACACACACACACACAATAAAGCCTATCATTAGTTGAAATAATGTGCTGTTTTTTCTGTTCACTGGTGTTTGTTTCTGTGAGCTTCTACGTCACTTATTACCACAGGAAGTATGACATTATGTAACACAAAAACACAACATTAAATGAAGCCCAGGATAATGACAATGTAACGAAACAAAGAACGACAACATGATCAGAGGTAACATACACAATATCATACTGTATAGTGTATAATAACGCAATATGACCGTTTTTAATATGGCAGAACGACAAAATGTCAAATTTGGCAAGCATTACATAGCGTAACAATGTAGTATTACATAAGGTACTATAACAAGTGTTACACAACATAGTGTAACATACCGTAAGTGTTATGTATCATGATGTCATATAGCATAATGTAACATAAGTGTTCTGTAACGTAACATAATGTACCATAACAAATGTAATGTAACAAAATGTAACATGAGGTAACGTAAAGTAACATAATGAACTAAAACAAATGTAATGTAACATAATGTAACATGAGGTAATGTAATATAACATAAGTGTTCTGTAATGTAACATAATGTACCATAACAAATGTAATGTAACATAATGTAACATATTGTAACACAAAGTAACATAATTAACTAAAACAAATGTAATGTATCATAACGTAACATATAAATGTAACATAATGTAACATGACATAGTGTACTCAAACAAACATAAAGTAGCATGATATACCATAACAATGTTATTTAACAAGTGGAAGGCAACATGATGCAACATTGCATAGTGTAACATAAAATAACATTCCATAATGTACTATCACAAATGTAATGTAACAAACCATAACATGGAAAAAAACAATGTAAAGTAACATCATGTAATGTGACATAATGTAACACAATGTAATATAATGTGATTTAAATGTAATTCAGCATAATGTAACACAATGTAATATAATGTGCTATAAATGGAATTCAGCATAATGTAACACAAAATAATTAAGTATACCATAATGTGGCGTAATGACATAACGTACTGTGATCAAATGTGTAACATGGCATAAGCTGAGATTTAAGGTAACGTGACATCATGCCACATAATAAAACATTATGCTACATACGTGATGGAGCGTAAAACCATGCAGCAGGACATGTTATAGCACAACACAACACAACATGTAATGTATCATGATACAACAAAACATGACACAATGTAAAAAAAAAAAAAAATTCACGTAACGCATCATGGTGTAACAAAACGTTATGTAACAAAACACGCTGCAACTGATGCAGATGGGAATCTAAAATCATATACAGTGAGGAAAATAAGTATTTGAACACCCTGCTATTTTGCAAGTTCTCCCACTTAGAAATTATGGAGGGGTCTGAAATTGTCATCGTAGGTGCATGTCCACTGTGAGAGACATAATCTAAAAAACAAAAATCCAGAAATCACAATATATGATTTTTAAACTATTTATTTGTATGATACAGCTGCAAATAAGTATTTGAACGCCTGTCTATCAGCTAGAATTCTGACCCTCAAAGACCTGTTAGTCTGCCTTTAAAATGTCCACCTCCACTACATTTATTATCCTAAATTAGATACACCTGTTTGAGGTCATTAGCTGCATAAAGACACCTGCCCACCCCATACAATCAGTAAGAATCCAACTACTAACATGGCCAAGACCAAAGAGCTGTCCAAAGACACTAGAGACAAAATTGTACACCTCCACAAGGCTGGAAAGGGCTACGGGGAAATTGCCAAGCAGCTTGGTGAAAAAAGGTCCACTGTTGGAGCAATCATTAGAAAATGGAAGAAGCTAAACATGACTGTCAATCTCCCTCAGACTGGGGCTCCATGCAAGATCTCACCTCGTGGGGTCTCAATGATCCCAAAAAAAGGTGAGAAATCAGCCCAGAACTACACGGGAGGAGATGGTCAATGACCTGAAAAGAGCTGGGACCACCGTTTCCAAGGTTACTGTTGGTAATACACTAAGACGTCATGGTTTAAAATCATGCATGGCACGGAAGGTTCCCCTGCTTAAACCAGCACATGTCCAGGCACATCTTAAGTTTGCCAATGACCATTTGGATGATCCAGAGGAGTCATGGGAGAAAGTCATGTGGTCAGATGAGACCAAAATAGAACTTTTGGGTCATAATTCCACTAAATGTGTTTGGAGGAAGAAGAATGATGAGTACCATCCCAAGAACACCATCCCTACTGTGAAGCATGGGGGTGGTAGCATCATGCTTTGGGGGTGTTTTTCTGCACATGGGACAGGGCGACTGCACTGTATTAAGGAGAGGATGACCGGGGCCATGTATTGCGAGATTTTGGGGAACAACCTCCTTCCCTCAGTTAGAGCATTGAAGATGGGTCGAGGCTGGGTCTTCTAACATGACAAT
>NC_139581.1:28993107-29003107 GCF_946808225.1 Silurus aristotelis | reverse complement strand
GAAAGAAAGAAAGAAAGAAAGAAAGAAAGAAAGAAAGAAAGAAAGAAAGAGACTTGAAGCACTTCTGTATGTCACTCTGTATTTGGGTGATTGCTAAATACCTTAAATGGAAAAGGAAAGAATAAAAGAAACACTTCGTACTATAGTGTACTTTTTGTCCTGTTTGGGTTACAGCTGCTCCTGAGCTACAGATCCACATCCATATCCAGTGCACTGTATCATCTGTATGTATATTTTATAGAAGACCAGGAGCCTGATATGTAGCGCACAGGTGCTGAAAATCTAATCTTCAAACTGATTTTAACATGAACACATGCATGCACACGCAAAGCAGAGGCATTGTTCATATACAAAGAAAAAATATACAAAGAAAAATCATCTAAATGATCCAGAAGGCTGATATGGAAATCAGAGCTGGGAAGTATTGAAGGTTATTTCAAATGTGATTCTTTTCATTCAGACATGAAAATCTGTTCGGAAGTAAATCACAAACCTTTCGACCAATCAGAATCTAGCATTTTAATTGTCTAGGTTTCTGAATATCCACAGTTGTAATTATTCAGATTTCTGAATATGCAGATTTCCAACTATCCAGATTTCTGAATATGCAGATTTTCAATGATCTAGATTTCTGAATATGCAGATTTTCAATGATCCAGATTTCTAAAATATGCATATTTATAATTATCAATATTTCTGAATATGCAGATTTTCAATGATCCAGATTTCTGAATATGCAGATTTTCAATGATCCAGATTTCTAAAATATGCATATTTATAATTATCAATATTTCTGAATATGCAGATTTTCAATGATCCAGATTTCTGAATATGCAGATTTCTAATTGTCCAGATTTCCGATTGTCCGGGTTTCCAACTGTGCAGGTTTCTGAATATTCAGATTACTAATGATCCATATTTCCGAATATCCATATTTCTGATTGTCCAGATTTTTTTAATGCACACTCAGAGAACAGAGAACCATGAAGGTACCATCAAAGGGAGACATCTTGAAGGTACCCAGAATACAGTTGAAGTACCATTAGTACAGTTTTACCACCTTCATCAATAACAGATACTTCATCAATAACAATGATCATGTTTCATTGTTTTCCACCCTAGTTTGTCCTGTGTGTGTTTGTTAGTCAGTGTGTGTGTGTGTGTGTGTGTGTGTGTGTGTGTGCGCGTGAGCATGTGTGTGGGTGGGACCCTTTTAACTGAATTGGCTTTCGGCCGTCAAATGTGGCTCGGATTAACGAGTGCAGGATTAACGTGCCATTAAAGAGCACAAAATCTCTCAAACTGCTCCATTTGCACTTACACACACTCACACTCACACACACACACACACACACACACACACACACACTCTCACACACACAGCAGTGCGGCTAAGCCGGTATGATTCAGCCTTGAGACTGTTTTGATCCCAGGGTGAATGGCGAGGCCTCGTTTTGATGAACTCTCCGGCGCTTGGGAAAAGGCTGATGATCGCCAAGACTCGCATCATTATTCCATCTCAGCAGCTCCAGACCGACTGCGGAGAGGAATAAAACGTGTCCTTCTCATTAAAACACGATTTGGCATCATTAAGCAGAGCGAAATATAGATAAAGACTTCATATTTAAACATCTTTACAGCAATGTGGACAAAATAACAGTGCCAATAGAGTTGAAATGTGCTTCTGTTTGAACATCCACATTCCACATTTTGTCTATATTTGGTTTTTATGATATGGTCCACTCTTCTGGGAAGATGTTTCAAGAGGATTTTGTTGAAAAATCTTTCAGCCACAAGGGCACTAGTATACTGGTACGGATGAAGGTGAGGTGAGGAGCCATGGGTTGCTGTTCCAATTCATTCCAAACGTGTACAATAAATTATAGCAAAAAGATCTTCCAGTCCATGGAAAGCATATCTTCATGGAGCTATCTTAAGAAGCACTGTCGATCTGGAGCCCAACTGAAGGGAGAATTTCCGAAGACGTCCTACACAATTGTGCACCTTGAACTTTCGAGGTAACGATTTGAGGAAAAAGTCAGGTGTCCCAATACTTTTGATGCATGTGGGGGAAATATTGGTGTCTATTGGTGTCTATATTAATCTGAAGTCCTCTCAGAGTAGAACATTGGCACCAGGAATGGTTTTCCAAAACTGGGTTAATTTTATTTTATATTTTGAACGAAATGGCGCTAGTTTTCGAAGGAGTTCAAAAGGCTAAAAGTCCATCGGGTAACATCTCGACTAATCAAACTTGTGAGAGTGGATCCGGTCGTTCGGGTCAGGATTTGCGAGATAAAAAAGAGAAATGAATAGGCGACCGTGGAGAAGTTTGTTGAAGAAAAAAACAAAAAAAAAAACATCAATTTTCCCAAACGGGTGGGAGTTTAAATGCTGCATTTAGAACTTAAAAGGGGGCAAACGAAGCCTCGGTGTTGAGTCATGGCCGACCAGTGAGTCGGAGTCGAAACGTTGATAGACTTTGAGAAGAAAAGTAAGAAAGGAGCATGTGGTAAGCTTTCTGAGGTAAATAAGGAATCTGTGTTTCATTGAATCACCACAAGTCCTCAATAGGAAGGTGTAGTTTTTTGTTTTAATAGTTTCAGTTCAGAGATCCATGGATTGGTTCTTGCCTTGGTCCCAGAAGTTAATTGAAAAAAAAAGATAGGAGACTCTGAGCTAGCTCTATGAAGATCTGCTTTCCATGGGTTGACTTGGAAGATCTTCCTGCTTCCTTCTATAAAGCTCCAACCCTATTGGACAAAATTAGAGCTTCACCCCAGTCCTCCTCAGGAGATGTTCAAAAAGAAGCACAGACCAAATGTATGGTCAGGTGTCCACAAGAGGTTAGCTACATATATTATATATGAAGTCTTTCTTCATGGTCTTCACCAAGATCATGCTCTGTAACGAAAAAGATGCAAAGCTGTTTTTTTGTCCTCAATCCACCATAGTATAAGTAAAACTAAGCCCCGCCCACTTTACATGTTAAATCTGTTTAAACCCAGGATCAGAACATGGACATATTAAAAACTGTGTGGGTTTAAACGCGCGTGCGCGTGTGTGTGTGTGTGTGTGTGTGTGTGTGTGTGTGTGTGTGTGTGTGTGTGTGTGGACGTATGTGTCAAAGATAAGCCTAACGAGTCCGGTTGCCATGGCATCCGTTTAAGAGACATACTGACTAGCCGAGAGTGAGAGTGGAGGGTGTAATTGAGCTTTCACATACCAGTAGTTAAACTTACACACACACACACACACACACACACACACACACACACACACACACACACACACACACACACACATGCATACAGCTGTGTGGGCATAAAAAGAGAAAGGCCAGATTAGATACTTCCTGACAAATCACTCTTTCATACAGACTAGAACACACACACACACACACACACACACACACACACACAAACAGCATCGCATTTACATACAGAAAATTTTTCTACTTCAAAATGATACACTTTTGATGGATTTGCTGGAAGTGTACATTTGAGTCAACATATATACAGTATATATATATATGTGTGTGTGTGTGTGTGTGTGTGTGTGTGTGTGTGTGTGTGTGTGTGTGTGATATGAACAAATGAGTGTTTTGAGAGCCACCTGCATGTTCCTTTTGTTTCAACGCAACAAACTTGGTCATTTGATGGTCCTTTGACCAAGCAAATCTATAAACGTCCAGATGTTCCACTTATTTTCATAAACAAGTCCTCCCTTTGCATGAAGAACAGCTTTACACACCCTCCGCATCCTGACAGTTCGTTTCTCCAAACGTTCCTCTGAAATACTTTGCCGTAGCGCTTGGAAAACTTGCGAAAGATGTTCTTCACTAGATGGAGATTTCTTTCTTATGATCCAGTTCATCCCAGAGCAGTTCAATTGGATTTAGGTGCAGTGTCTGGGCAGGACGTTGGATGAAAGATATCACTCCAGACGACTGTCTGCTCGGTAAAGTCGGTTCTAATGAGCCACAGTCAAGACAGAATCACATGGTGTGTGATGGTGAAGTTTGGAATGGTTGTCATGTTGGTTCTTTTCACTTTCCGGAATAAGTCTCCAATCTTCTCTGCTCCAAAACAAACCATTAAGCTTCCACCTCCATGTTTGGCTGTGGGGGTCTGATCGCATCTTCTCTCCTGGTCTCTCTTTTGTCGTGCTCTTTTGTACTCAGCAGAACTTTTTTCCAGTCATTGACTGTCAAATTCTTGTTTGTTTTTTGCCTTTTTTATTTTTGTTGCATAGAAAACACATATATACAATGTACTGTTGAACAATCGAATTAAAATATATTAATCTTTAATTAACAGAAGAAAAAAAACCAAGAATGGCTTTTTTTTCTGCTTAGTTCCACAGATCTAATCTAATTTTTTTGCTCACACTGCCCTCTTTTGGTTGAAATGCGCAATGTTTTCTATAGCAACGTTTCAATACAATTTTCATTCCTTTTATTCTTTGTATTCGATTCCAGTTGTATTATATCTTTTATGTCTATATCACATTTCCCTCCACACCGTTCATACCATTATTAAATCAAATGATCATGTTGGCATCAGTGTTTCTTGATGGTGCCAGTCGGGGCTGGTTTGAGTGACCCTCTGATGTCTTGACAGTCTACACGGAGTGGTGCGAAAAACAAAAAACATCCAGAGAGCTACAGGTAAGAGAGTGGACACACATTGTTGATGAGAGATACGTCATCACAGGTCAAAACGGAGAGAAAAATATGCGAAAACATGTTAGTGTGGACATGGTCCCAGTTACCTAGTCATCACTCATCAATCAATTTATTTTTTTGTTTGTATTTTTTACGTCCTCATTAACCGCAATGTCCCACAAACATGGTCCGGTTGTAGCCCCGCCCCTAAGCGCAGGGCTGAGTACAGGTGATTGTTGCATTTCAGTGTAATACAATTGGTCGAATTTTATTCTTGAAAACGATCCCCTGATATATCAACAAATGCCTGGATAACACTTTTAAATGAAGACTATATGGACACAGTTTTGTGGAGACCTGAGCACATTTGTTCTTATTATAACCTCTAGGTGGTGTTGTGGGTATGTCGTACTTACCTTCACACTTTAGTTCAACAGTGTGGTCAAGTCATCAGACAGCATAAATCTCAAAGGTTCAGTAGAGCGAGTTTGTATGCCTGGCAGACTGAGGCGTAAAAGTTAACACTGGCCTTTCTGTGTGTCTGTCTTTCTCTCTGGGGGATTAGCCGGTCCTCATAAAACCGCTCTTGTAACGTGACCGTCTTATGATTCAACTGAACTGGAAGAAACACACGTAAAGACAGCACATGATACACACCCTCTCTCACACAGGGAAGACCCAAAAGTATTTAAATGCCAAAAGCCTGTTATTTTGTTGTTACTATACAATGAAGGCATTTGGGTTTGCGATCAATAGATAAAAAAAGCATTCAACAATGTGAAAACCAGAGCGCTATCTAGAGGAAAAAAGAACAGAAATAACAGAAGTTGTATCTTACAAAGAATAATGTACAAACCCGTCTGAATTCTGCCAAAAGATTAAGTTCAGTCACGCCAAACCATGTCTGAAAACGTGTTATGGTCTGACAGGATGGAAGGAACACCATATAAACAGTGAAGCATGGTGGTGGTAGCATTATGCGTTGAAGCTGCTTCTCTTCAGCTGGGTCAGGGGGCACTTGTCAAGATAGATGGAGAAATGAATAATTCCGAATACCAAAATATTTTGTCACAAAACCTGTCTCCTGTCAAAATGCTGAAAATGAAGAGGAATTTTACGTTTCAACATGACAACGACCCAAAGCCTACATCAAAATCCACAGTATTGGAATGGCCCAGACCTCATTCCCTTTTTTTTTTGTTTGCAAAGAAAAGAGGGATAAAGTTGCAAAGACTACACTGGTGAAGTTATTAAAAGCTTATTCACAAAGACTTGATGTGAAAATGAAGGCGAAATCACAAAGTTGGGAGAAGTTGACAGGCTTCTACAATCAGGGTGTTGTGTTTATTTTATTATTCATTATTCCCAATAATAAAATATTCTTTTTTTTTCCTCTGGATTTTTGTTTGTTGGATTCGTGCATTTAAGATGGAACAAGTCTGACATTATTGTTGTTATTTATGTATTTATATATATAAAAAAAAAAACACAGAAAAGTTGTGTAGATTTATATATATATTTAGTGTTTTATTATTATACTTTTTTGTTCAAGTAATTTTATTTTGTTGCCATTTCATTGATTAGACTTTTTTTTTTTTTTACTAACACACACGCGCGCACATACACCGAGCAGGATCACTTGAGCGCGTGAATTCCAAAGCCTGAGCCCCGGGGGAGTACAGGGTCTGATCCCAAACATGTGATAGAGTGTGTGTGTGTGTGTGTGTGTGTGTGTGTGTGTGTGTGTGTGTGTGTGTTGTGGGAAGTTATGGTTGAGCCGAAGCGCACTCTCCTGAACCCCTTCAATCTTTCGCGCTCTCACTCAGGACAGCACCCTCGCGCGCTCCGATCATGCGGCCGGTGGTTCTCGCGGCTCTCTCCCTGCTCCATCTCGCGCTCATGTCGCGCGCGCAGTTCCCGCGGCCGTGCGCGACCGCCGACGCGCTCCTGACTAAGACGTGCTGCCCGGCGTGGCCCGGTGACGGATCGGAGTGCGGCGCGCGCTCCGGCCGCGGCTTCTGCCAGGACGTGACGGTGTCCGATTTGCCGAACGGGCCGCAGTTCCCGCACAGCGACGTGGACGACCGCGAGCGGTGGCCGCTGGCGTTCTACAACCGCACGTGCCGGTGCGCTGGCAACTTCATGGGCTACAACTGCGGCGAGTGCAAGTTCGGTTACTACGGCCCCGGCTGCGCGGAGCGGCGCGAGAGCGTGCGCAGGAACATCTTCCAGCTGTCGGCGGCGGACCGCCAGCGCTTCATCTCGTACCTCAACCTGGCCAAGAGCACCATCAGCGCAGACTACGTGATTGCCACGGGGACGCGTGCGCAGATGAACGACACCGGCGCGCCGATGTTCGCCGACGTCAGCGTCTACGACCTGTTCGTGTGGATGCACTACTACGTGTCGCGGGACGCGCTGCTCGGCAGCGGCGCGGGCGTGTGGGCGGACGTGGACTTCGCGCACGAGGCCGCCGCCTTCCTGCCGTGGCACCGCGTCTTCCTGCTCAGCTGGGAGCGCGAGATCCGCAAACTCACCGGCGACCTTAACTTCACCATACCGTACTGGGACTGGAGAGACGCGCGCGACTGCCAGGTGTGCACCGACGAGCTGATGGGCGGGCGCAGTCCGCTCGACCCCAACCTCATCAGCCCCGCTTCGGTCTTCTCCTCATGGAAGGTAGACGTGTGTGTGTGTGTGTGTGTGTGTGTGTGTGTGTGTGTGTATGTGTGTGTGTGTGTGTGTGCGCGCGCGCGCGCGCTTTATAACTATTCCCACCAACTACAATTGTATAAGTATGAAAGCATGAAATTTTCCCTTCACTTGAACCACGAGACCCAGACGTTCCACAAAGCCAGCTTCATGAAGATATGTGTTCCATTGGTTGAAGAAAAAGATCTTGAATGCTATTGAAATACTGCACCCCAGGCCTCATCACCATACCTACATCAGTACCCGACTTTACTAATGCTTCTAGTGGAACATCTTCCCAGAAGAGTGGAGGTTATTATAAGAGCGAATGAGGAGTGTTAGGAATGTCAGGTCCTGATGTAGGTGAGGTAAGGAGGCCTGGGTTGTAGGCAGTGTTTACATTGAACTCAATAGGTTTGAAGATCTTCCACTCCAAACCATGGAAAATGTTTTGCACAGGAACATTGTCATGCTGTTTTGATTGAAAAATGTTATGCCACCATCTCCAAAGACGTCTTGTACAATGATGTGCCTGCAAGTTAAAAAAACTTATACAAAATCATAATTTAACTCTGATGACGGCTCTTATGGGGACCTTATTCGACTGAAAATTCTCTTCAGTTCACAGTATTTAGTATAGATTTTACTAAAGACCTCACACACACACACAGATTGTGAGAAGTAGCCTTGAGCATGTGGTATTAGCGCTTACACGTTCACACGTGACTCACACGAGGGGTGTTCACACCTCATGCACACACTCAAATGTCCTCGCTGGCATCAACCAAAGCCGCTTTTCTCTCCGCCATTCAGCAGTCCACATGGACGTCCAGCTGCTGGACCTCTAAATCTAAAGCCTGTATTTGTGCGTGTAGGTAATCTGCACTCACCCAGAGGTGTACAACACACGTGAGGTGCTTTGCGACGGCTTACCCGAGGGCCCGCTGCTTCGCAACCCCGGCAACCATGACCCTAACCGTGTCAACCGGCTGCCTAGTAATGAGGACGTGGAGTTTGTGCTCTCGCTAACACAGTATGAGAGCGACACGTTGGATAGACGTGCCAACATGAGCTTCAGGAATGTGCTTGAAGGTAAATGGGTGTAATATTCTTGTTAGTAGTTTTGTTTTCTCCATATAATTCTGTTTGATCTGAATTTAGAAAATGGGGTGCCATTGGCAAGGGCAAAGTTGTCAATGGTGGAATTGCATCAGAGGTACTGAAAAGCTAGTGCAGCAGGGTAAGCGACTTGTGGGTATCCCCATGAGCCAGGGTTTCATCTTGCATAGAGGGTCCTGTACTTTGGGGTGAAGCAATAATTTCAGGAAGAGTAGCACCGTCACCTCACAGCTCCAGGGTCCCTGGGTTGATTGTGAGCTTTGGTTACTTCCTGTGTCCCTGTCTCATGTTGTCCTTCTACCAGAGTAGGTATCCTTTGACCTCCCAAAACCGTCTCTGTAAGTTGACTGCACAATGTGTGCAATAATGTGAGATTGGCACTCTGAGATGGACTGGTACCCCATCCCAGGTGTTTTCCTACACCAAAAGTTCTTGGTGTAGGCTCTGGTTCCAAAGCAAACATTGATGAAGCACCAAGAAGGTTTTAGCTGAGGCTCTTAACCAGCAACTGGTAAGCCAAAAAACCTGGCCAAAATGAAATCAGGCAGTCACGTGTAAGCGTGCAGATCCCTAAACTTCTAAATAAACCCACACCGTACAACAAGCCAGAAAACCCGGTTTCAGCAGATTTGCTCGCTTAAATAGAAGCTTTTCCTTTCCATTACAGAAGAGGGAAATTTTTTCCTCACATAGGGCAGAGGCAGCCATGATGGTGCCCCCGAAGCAAAGAGGGTTTATGACCTTGCTCAAGGCCCCCCAAAGTGCCAGCTTGGTAGTTCAAAGGCTTGAACCCCCAACCTTCCAATCAGTAACTCAAACTGTTAACCCACATGTCCACAAGGACCTAGAACAAGAATTACATGGCATTACACGTGTCTGTCATAAACCTTTGCTACATCAATCCATATTTGCCATCATTCCCGAAGACTGTTTTTCCCATTCAATGAAATGTTCTTGTGTTCGGATTATTGCTTTACTTTTACCGCCAGAGTTTTTTTCTCCATGTGGACAGTTAGCATGCTTTAGCATACACATGAGCCTACAGTGGTTTCGTACACAAGGGTTTGCACATAACCATTGGTGATTAGCATATTTATGCTAGTTCTCCTTTGTTAGTTCTACAATGCCAGCACCTTCTATAGGTTGAGCTGGTGTGTGTGTGTGTGTGTGTGTGTGTGTGTGTAGGTTTCGCAAGTCCAGAGACAGGTATAGCAGTGTCAGGCCAGAGCACAATGCACAACGCACTACACATCTTTATGAACGGCTCAATGTCATCAGTGCCCGCTTCAGCAAACGACCCGGTGTTCCTTCTGCACCATGCATTTATTGACAGGTACAATTAAACACACACACACACACACACATATGGGTATTAGCAATAATGTTAAGAATTGATCCTTGCAATTGGATCTGTGTGTGTGTGTGTGTGTGTGTGTGTTAGCATCTTTGAACGATGGTTACGTCTTCACCAACCCCCGCGAACCATTTACCCAGAATCCAACGCTCCGATCGGCCATAACGGAG
>NC_139581.1:28895607-28985607 GCF_946808225.1 Silurus aristotelis | reverse complement strand
TCTGTGTGTGTGTGTGTGTGTGTGTGTGTGTGTTTTTGTGTTACCTGGCCTCGGTACTGTGCTACATTGAGGTCAGGAAACTCGTCGGAGAATCGGAGAGAGAAACTGACGGCATTCACCAGGTGAGCGCTCACATGAACCACTGTGTAATACACACACACGCGAACACACACACACACACACACACACACACACACACACACACACACACCCCGAACACACACACAATCAAATCACCCTAACCGCCATTACAACAACTTCCCTAATGAACGTCTCCTAACCTTAGCAACCTGTTTGTTATCCATTCTAACGAGCCTCCAGCGTATAACCGAATAAACGGTTACTATAACAACGGTACCTATGCTAACGGCGTTAGCATAACCTCAGATCTAGCTAGCTCTAGCTACTTAGGAAATTGCATTCGAGTAACGTTCTGATGCAGAAAATTCTTAAAACCCGTAGCAGGAACAGTGGGGTGACGTGTTTCCGTATTTTGTACGTACGGAATTTTAGCGTTCGAGTTTGAACACTTGTTAGCAGCTAACTTTAGCACTTAGCGTCAAACTACATCGACCTGTGTGAGGCTCGCAGAAATGTTTTCTCAAGGTGGCGTGTCAAAAAGATCTGCACTCCACACTGTGGGCCTGTTCGGGGTTATTTTCTTAGCAGGGGAGAATGTCTTAGACACACACACACACACACACTCACTCACACACACACTCACACACGTTCTCCCCCCCTGAGGAAAAGTCTGACAGCATGCTTGAAGTATGCAGGACTGGATCTGTTCAACAGCTGATAGTCTCTCTTCCTCTATCCCTCTCTCTCTTTTCCTCTCTTCATGTTTTTCTTCCTCACTCTATCCATTTCGCTGTCTCTTCACTTGTTAATAGTTCAACTCTATCCATGTCTCTTTCTCTTTTTACCTTTTCTTTTCTTTCTCTATCCATCTAACTCTGTCTTCATATTTTTGTTTCTTCCTCTCTTTCCACCCTTTCCTTCTCTTTTCTATCCACCTCACTCTCTCTCACCTCTCTCTCCCTTCCTCTCTCCACCTTTTTCTTCCTTCCTCTATTCATCTCTCTCTTTCTATCTCTTTTTACTTTTACTTTCCCCCCTTTTTCCACATTTCTCTTTCTCCCTCTCTCTTTATCCTTCTCCCTCTATCCATCTACTTCGTGCTTCACATTTCCCTTCTTTTTTTATCCATCTCTGTCTCTCCCTTCTTCTCCACCCTCTATCAATCTCTCTCTTTTTCATCTTTATCCTCCTCCATCTATCAATCTCTCTTTCTCTCTCTTCTTTCTCACCATGTTTTTGTTACTCTCTCTTTCCACCTCTCTCTCTATCCATTTCTCTCTCTCTCTCTCTCTCTCTCTCTCTCTCTCTCTCTCTCTCTCTCTCTTTCTACTTTTCCTCCTCCCTCTATTGATCTCTCTCTCCAACCTTTTTCCTCCCTTTATCCATCCCATTCTCTTCCTCTCCATCTCTTTCTCTGTATCTTTCTTTTCCTCTTTTCACCTTTGTCTTCCTCTTTCTATTCATCTCTCCCTCTCTTTTTATTAAGACGTATGTTTGTTTTACGTCGTCTTGTTGCTACGGCGACAGGTCGCCTCAGAACCTACAAACTCTCTAATCTCTACTACAGCAAAAAATTCCTGAGGTAGAAAAACACAGTATACGATCTAAAACTTTCCATTTGTTTTTTCTCTCTCTCACACACACACACACACACACACACACACACACACACACACACACACACACACACACACACACACACACCTGTTCACCAAGCAGCTGGTCCACTTACATTTCATCAACCAGCCCAAAATAATGACCTTTTGGTTTCTTTAGCTGCTGATCGAATTTGGTTGTTTATGTTTAACAGATATTTTAGCGTGTTTTGTGAGACGTTAGTAGTTTGATTAGCCACGATTAGCGCTCATGCTAATTTTTAATACATGTAGTCTGTATCATTATTTTGGATCCTGAGGAGAAACAGAACTTGCTAGAAGTGAACATCGTGTGTTGCTAGCTAGGCTACATCACTGAGCGCTGAGGCCAGGATTTTGTGGCTAGTGTTGCTAGTTCTAGCTAGTTTTGTGAGGGGAAATTTAGTGATGTAGCAACGTCTCACCTGAGAAGATGCAAATGGCGACGCCACATGCCACGTGGAAGCTTTTACTTTTGTCCAATAACCTGCGCACTTTTTGACCGCTCACCTGGAACACAACACGGCGTGACCATCAGATTTCCTGATAACATCTCAGTTTCTGTTTCAGCAAAATGTTCGCCTCAGACACGTGTCTTCCTGAGCATGAGTCTGTCTCTCACTGTCTTTCTCTCTCTCAGTGACTGTTCCTTCCTCTATCACTCTATTCGTGTTTCTCTCTCAGTGTCTCTCACTCCCTCTCTCATAGGGTCTTTTTCATTGTCTTTCTCTGTCTTTCTCTCTCTCTCAGTGACTTGACTTCTTGACTTGACTGTCCCTTCCTCTATCACTCTCTCTGTTTGTGTCTCTCTCATTGTCTCCCACTCCCTCTCTTACAGTTTTTTTTCTCTTTGTCTTTCACTCTCTCAGTGAATGTCTCTGTTTGTGTGTGTCTCTATTTGTGTGTCTCTCTCTCTCTCTCTCTCTCTCTCTCTCTCTCTCTCTCACAGTGTCTTTCTCAGTGTCTCCTTTTCTCTCTCAGTGACTGTATCTTCCACTATCACTCTCTCTCTGTGTGTTTGTCTGTCTCTCTTTTAGTCCCTCTCTCAGTCTCTCTCACACAGTGTCTTTCTGTCTCTCAGTGTCTCTGTGTCTCTCAGTGACTGTCTTTTCCTTAATCCCGCTTTCTGTTTTTCTCTCTCACACAGTGTCTGCCTCGCTTTTATTGTCTCTCCGTGTATCTCTCTCTCTCAATGTTTTTGTCTCTCTGTGTCTCTCTTTTCTAGTGTCTGTCTCTCTACATGCATCTCTCTCTCCGTGTCTTTCTGTCTCTCTCTCACTCTCTCTCTCTCTCTCTCTCTCTCTCTCTCCCTCCCTCCCCATCTCACCCGTGTCTGTCCCCTCAGTACGGTGAGGACGGATCTGCACATTGGTAGGAGGACGAGGCTGCAGTTCAGGTTCAGGACAGATGCTGATGCTCGGCTCACACACAGTCCTAGCTACACACACACACACACACACACACACACACAACATGTAAAGTTTTATTCAGACATTTATTAAATTGATAACACATCTTCACAATGATCATTTAGCGTGTGTGTGTGTGTGTAAGTAGGTGTGTGTGTGTGTACATGTGGGTGTGAGAGAGGTAATCTGAGCCCCTCTAATATGCCATGTGTGATCTTTGTGCTTTGCTTTGTAGAAGCAGACATGCTGCCACACGCTCCACCATAAGAAAATACAGTGTCTCATACATACACACACACACACACACACACACACACACACACACACACACACACACACACAAAGTCTGACATCTGTTCATTCCACAGGTATGGAAACACGACATACAGTTGGTGTGTAAGGGTAATGTGTAAGATATTTTGTCTACATTACTACATCTACACATGCTGGACATTTTACACGCACACACACACACACACACACACACACACACACACACACACACACGTGTAAAATGGACTGTAGGTGTGTGTGTGTGTGTGCGTGTGTGTGCGTGTGTGTGTGCGTGTGTGTGTGCGTGTGTGTGTGCGTGTGTGTGTGCGTGTGTGTGTGCGTGTGTGTGTGTGTGTTTTCTCACCCCCAGAATGTTGTGTAAGTAGTAATACTGGGCTCCACTGCAGTACAACATGAACGTCCTCCAGAAGAGCCACGTGCTCACCCCCACCCATACCACCTGATCACACACAAAGACACAACATTAACGTACACACACACACACACACACACACACACACACACACACACACACACACACACACACACACTCACACTACAGATATTATAATAACACGCATAATTTTGTCTTCACATTTCATTCCTGGACCAAACAAGATCTTCAATGATAAAATGTTTATCAGTAAAGCAGGACAGATGGAGGTTCAGGTAGTGGATGACGTTGAGTGGAATCACGTCTGATGTTCTTGATAATTCCGTTCCGTTTCCACTGTCACGTTGTCCAATCGAAATGATTTATAATGCACGACTCGCTGAACTACGGAATTCCAAAATCTTATTTGTTAGATACGGGCAGGACGTCCTATCTCTAAATCGAGGAACATGTCCCTGTTACCATGGCAACAGCTCAATTATAAGGAGACATAGCGTTTGTGGAAGGAGTCTCCAGTGTCAATGCTTTTGGACAATCAGAATGAGTTCATGCTTTCCTCAGCTTGTTACCATAAGCTTGTTATGTGCTGCTTTTTGAAGATCCCATTCCACTTTGCTATTATAATGAGCTCCACTCTTCTGGGAAGATGTTCCACAAAAATCTAGTGTACCATCTTCCCAGAAAAGTGGATCTCATTATAATAGCAAATGGGGACACATTGAACTAGGAGACCCAAACCTGTTCCTGCATCATTATGGTACACAAATCCAGCTGCATGAAGATGTGGTTTCCATGGGTTTGGAGTGGAAGATCTCCTGGTTCGAGCTCTATAGCAGGAGATCTTCCACTCCAAACCCATGGAAACCATATCTTCATGGAGCTGGATTTGTGTACAATCAAGATGCAGGAACAGGTTTGGGTCTCCTAGTTCAACTGAAGGGAAAATTTGATGCTCCTGCATTTAAAGACGGCGCAAAAATATGTGTGCCTCCAACAATGTGGGAAGAGGTTTGAGCAAGAACCTCATGGTAGGTGTTTTTACCAGAAGTGTGGAGCTTATTGTAACAGAAAACTTCTGGCTTCTGGCACATTCTTCTCAGCTCGCTGTCAAAAACGGTCATGTCATGAGGTTGAATGTACTCCTTCTCGCATTGGCTAATTAGACCCATTTACTACATGCTTGCTAGACATCCACCTGATCAGCTTTTCAGGAAACTGTAAAACCACAATAAGTCACTTTTTACACCTTGAAGAAGATGTTCAAGCGAAAGACTTTGATTTTCCACTTTGCACATCTATGTCACAAGTTAGCAACCTTCAGCTACAACCTAAAAAGACACCAATTTGTCCATTTTTGTCTTCGGGTCAAGAGGAACAAGGCTACGTGAAATCCAGTCAGATACTAGCTAGCTATTTCCGTCAGCCATTTTGGAGGCAAGGCCATTACTCATTAGCGACGAGTCGTATATGAACGGTTTTTTCGTTTTAATCGAGTCTTTAATGTGACTCAGACGAACGAGTCGTCTCAAAGAGCGATTCGTTCATTATCTACCGGACGCACACGTGCAAAGCATCGCAAAATCTCCGTAGGTCACGTACGGGTCACAGAACCGAGTAGTTCCCCTCTCGACTCTTTTAGTCCGAGTCGTTCGTTCTTTTATCATGTGACTCAGTCAGAAGCTATGCAGACAATTAAATGATCAAAGGAACGAAATTAACGAAATAACTCCAAAAAAAAGGTTAGTTCATTTTGATGAACGAGATTCGAAGAACAAAAATGATCCGATGTTCTGGTCACTATTTCTCATGCGGCGTCGTAGGGTTCACGTTTTTTTATCGAACGTTTCCCAGTTTGAAACATTTGAACAAGTACACCATCCTGCCAAAAGTTTCAGTGAACCCAAATTTTTCCTATCGTAGATGTTACCACCTCTGTATCGGACGTCTTTGGAGGGTATCTACTTTTTTCTTCACTTGAATTACAAGATCCAAACCTGTTCCAGCATGACAATGCCCCTCCCTGTGCACAAAGACAGCTCCATGAAGATTTGCTTTCCATGGGCTGGAGTGGAAGATCTCCTGCTGTAGAAACCTGAACATGATGAATGTGAACGCTGACTGCACCCCAGGCCTCCTCACCTCACCTACATCAGTCCCTGACTTTACTCACACCCTTGTGGCTGAATGAAATTCACAAATCTCCATAAAATCTAGTGGAACATCTTCCCAGAAGAGTGGAAGTTCTTGTAATTGTAGGTTCTAGATTTTTTCCTTTCATTTGAAAATCTTAATTGGGTGAAAAGGAATTCTGATCCAAAACATTGCAATTTCCTAAATATCTGATTGTGAAATGGTTTTTTTCTTGTTGTTGTAAAACAGAATCATATTCATTTAAATATCCAGATTTCAGCTCCATCTGTCCTTCTGTGCTGCTGAGGTCATTCTGTGGACTGGCGCATCTCCAAAAGAACAGAACGACTTGTTTAGCACATGTCGGATGTGTACTGAAATGTGAAGACATTCATTTGGATTTGAAGTTTGAACTCTTAGGCATCACACACACACACACACACACACACACACACACACACACACACACACACACACACACACACATACTGTACATACATAAATACATACATACAGGCAGATAGATAGATAGATAGATAGATAGATAGATAGATAGATAGATAGATAGATAGATAGATAGATAGATAGATAGATAGATAGATAGATAGATAGATAGATAGATAGATAGACAGACAGACAGACAGACAGACAGACAGACTCATAAAATCTGACTTAAAACTTAGTTCTACTTCAATTGTGTGTGTGTGTGTGTGTGTGTGTGTGTGTGTGTGTGTGTGTGTGTGTGTGTGTGTGTGTGTGTGTGTGTGTGTGTTTTGTACCAGTACGCAGTGTTTTCCTCCCTCGTTTGTCAGCCAGCTCTTCACAGACAGACCCATGTCCACAGTGCACGAGTCTCCGTCCACTAACCGACTGCTCTCCGCTTCTCTCTCTTTCTCTCTCTCCTCTTTCTCTCTCTCCCTCTCTCTCTCTCTCCTCTCTCACTCCCTCTCCTCTTTCTTTCTCTCTCTCTCTCTCTCTCTCTCTCCTCTCTCTCCCTCTCCTCTTTCTCTCTCTCTCTCTCTCTCTCTCTCTCTGTCTCTGTCACTCCCTCTCCTCTCTCCCTCTCTCTACCTCTATCCTTCTTTCTCTCTGTCTTTCTCTTGCGGCGGCAGATCTCGTGCTCGGGTTTAGACTCGTCCCCTCTATAGGGGGTGGTGGAGAAATAGAGAGAGAGAGAGAGAGAGAGAGAGAGAGAGAGTGAGAGTATAGATGGGAAAGAGGAAAAGGGAAACTCTGATTTTGCGGAAATGGTATTGAACATTATGCCGCTCGCGCTTCCTTCCATGTGTGTGAGTTGTTTGATGCTATAATAATAATAATAATAATAATAATAATAATAATAATAATAATAATAATAACGATTGTTATTGTTATTATTATTATTATTATTATTACTGCTGCTACTTGCGTCCAGATAAGATTTTCAACAGAAATGGCTAACAAATGAAATGATACACACGCTATAAAGTGTTAAAAAGCTTTACAACCTCTGAACAAAATAAAACGATGAATATATCTTTTAATATTCATCTTTACTTTTGTAAAATTCTATTCGCTGAAAAAGAAACTTGGGAGACGCTGAACTGAGGAACAGTCGGTCATTAGCGCCATCTTGTGGTCAATAGGCAGTTCTGCACCTTTCTTATAAAGTTTGGACACTCTTCTTCAGTGGGGTTTTTATTTTCAATATTGTACATAAATACTAAAGAGATCCAAACTATGAAAAAAAAATAGAATTATGGAGTAAACAAAAACGTGTTAAACCACCAAGAGTATATTTTTTCATTTTCGATTTCCAGAGGTGTTGAGGTATAGATCTTACACAACTTAGAGAGGTGTGTTAGGTCATTGTCCTGTTAGGAAAAAAATGATGGTCCAACTAAGTGGGATGGCATGCTGCTGCAAAATGTTGTGGTAGTTAATGTTGGTTAAGTGACCCCTTAATTTTGACTAAATCAGACAGGAAGCAACCGAAGGCCTGGGGGTGAAATGTACGACCCGTCACTGTTCTAAAGCAATGCTTCTTTGGAACAGTTCAACAATGAAAGTCTGTCTCTTCTGAACAGGGAATGTAAAAAGCTATCTGCCACATGAATTCCGAGAAGATTGATGTCAATTGGAGGTTTCAAAGAAACTTATGTTCTGCAGCAGAGGTAGCTTTTGGTTTTTCTTTTCAGGGACGGGCCTCGCGAGAGACTGTTTCATCATAGCTTTTGATGGCACTAATAAGGGTATTCCCTCTGTATTTTAACTGTATTTATCATAGTTTTAAAAAAGATCCCAAAATCTATTTTTTTACACGTCACACGTAGCTAATTTGCATACCTAAATCACTTCTCTCGCTAACATACCCTAATCACGTGTTATGCAAATAAGTATGATACTTAGGTTTCATTTGCCCGCCCATCCACATACGTCAACACACACACACACACACACACATTCACACATTCACATTGCGTTTGTTGGCTGAACTTGAGAGTTCAAACTCTCAATGGGAGCGAACAAGAAGCTCGTGCACTGGTTGAAGTGGATCACAGTGTTCACGCTCTTGTTCTTCGTGGGATTTATTATCGGTAAGTCTGCGCACAGGTGTGTGTGTGTGTGTGTGAGTGAAAGAAAGAGAGATATTATTCTCTCGGATTCGGTGGTCCGTAATGATGTGCGTGCCCGCCCGCGCGTGCCTGCGTGTGCATTTATTTGCAGAAAACATTTATCTAAATGAATGTAATTTAATTTACGTTTCCATATAAAGACGTTTTGGCATCTTTAATAGTAACAAATAATAACAGATCTACAGCAAGTATACATTTAGTCTACCAGATGAATTACTTATTACTTCTGTATATTAGTTTGTTTGTTTTTTTTTAATCCAGAAATAAATAAACAAATAACAGATTTGCTCGCGTGTTGGCTTTTCTCTCGTGAGAGTTAATAAGTGCTTGCTCTGGTGCATCAGACGTGTTTTTGACGTGATGAACGTTGATTATAGTCTTTAACTTCTTTACAATCCTTCTTAGTTTCCTTCTAGATGTGTCATGTGTCATACTTTTGCAATCACACAATCTTCTTAAATTCTTTTTCCCCCCACACAAAAATGTTGGACACCGATCAAAAAAAAACTGACGTGATGAAGTTTGCTGTTTTGGTGGTTAGGAAGTTTAGGATGTTGATCTGTTTGAGCAAAAGGTACAAATGATGAGATGAGGAACCTGAATATACTAAAGCACCTCTGAAGTATGAAGCACTTGAGCTCCAGAGTTGAGCACTAATGGAATTTCTCATGATAAATTCTTGACCCATTTTCTTACAAGACTCTGTCAGGTGATGTGGTACAGCTCTTGATAGCGTTTGGACTCTGATCTTTGGACCCATGCTTACGATGCACATAAAACCTGTGAGTGTTAGGGCAGGGGCGTGAAGACGTCTCAGACAGTCCAGAAGTTCAGAAGTTTAAAATGTCTTTTTGCCTCAGGCTGGTTTGCGAGACCCGATGGCACACGGCACGAGGAGCCGAGGCGAGAATTCCTGCCTGAGTTCTTGGATGAAATCCGTGCAGGCAACATCAAACAATATCTTAGGTACAAACACATACATACATTTTACACAATATACAGTGCATTTGGAAAGACGCCTTCTGTTGTATGTCCCGATACAACAATCATTCAAACTGATTTTTTTCTTCGCAATCTGCACTCTGGACCCCATAATATCATACAAGAACTGAACTGAGACCTTTAGAGAGTTTTGTGTCTTTCTAAATCATGTCCAATCAATACACTGTTCCACAGGTGAACTCTAATCAAGGTGTAGAAACATCTCAGCAACGATCAGTAGAATTGGGAGGCACCTGAGCTCAAAGTTTCTGAACTTTGCTGTTAGAGTTAAGATGGGCCTCACGCTGGTTCTCTAAACACATTCCCATGTTGTGTGTTCAGTGTCTATAGAATGTTTACGATGTGCGTATGTAAGTATACAGAATGTCTTTATCTGGGTTCACACATCTCTGGTTATTATGTCTTCCTACCCAATCAGGAACAGTTTTAGCTCAGGTTCTTTCCAGTGTGTATATACTTGTCTGTTATCTGCAATAAACTGAAGAAGAACATATGTGCCATGATGTGTGCTGTGTGATTCTTCCCTGATTAGAAAAGGCACCACGGGCATCGTAGATCATATGGAAAACCTGTCTAAAAATTAAGTTTTTATTGCGCATGATAAAACACAAACACCGGCATTTCAGGAATTCTGTTTTCACTTTGTAGTATTGTTGCAGCTCGATTGTAGTATCGAATTTGTAAAACATGAAGGGGGTCTGAATACTTTCCAAATGCATTTTATATATAATATATAATTCTTAACTCTATAACTCTTAGTTACCTTGGTTAAAGTAGATTAGCCAATCAGCTCTCTCGTTTGCTGCCGAACAGGAAGTTTACTCGTCTTCCCCACTTGGCGGGAACGGAGCAGAACCTGCGATTGGCCGAGCAGATCCGGGAGGAGTGGCTAGCGTTTGGACTCGACTCGGCCGAGCTGGTGTGGTACGACGTTCTGTTGTCATATCCGAACACGACCCGGCCAAACTACATCTCTGTAGTGGACCAGCACGGGGATGAGGTACACTTTACACAGTACCACGCCTCTAACAAATCCCAATCCCCTTCTTCTGATTCCTAATTCCCAACAAGTGTAAACCCAGAACATTAAAGTTTTAATGGCTTTTCTTTTTACTTCTTTTTTAATTAAGATCTAAAGGGCTATAAAATATCTGTATTGGAATGTTCCTTGATGAGGTCAGTAGTCATTTGCACAGGATAATTGACCCTTAAAGACGGCCATGTGTTCATGATGTACACAAAAACCACCACGTGCAAATGTTATACTGGTTTATGCCAAGTCGTATGTGCAAAGATATATTTTATATAAGGTATTTTACAATATATTATTCATGCACACATTACATTTTCCCTACATTTGATTTGTTTGGTTTTTGTTCCCAAAATGATGTAACTGCTGTGGAAAGCTATATATTATCTGTACGCTCAGGTGTATATTAGCCCTGACGTTGGGACTGGAAAAAGGAACAGACCTGTAATTATTGAGCAGTAAACATGAATACACACAGCATTATAAGTGATGGTGACGATTATAATGGCTTTTCAAATGCATCATAAGTTTCCACTGTATATTCTTTAGCACAGGAATGAAGCGACACACACACACACACATAGAAAGGGAAATTAGGGACTTACTGCGTTATAGGAGGATAGATAGAGGAGGATTTGTTTTATTATTCTCCCATGTAGATTCTTAACATATTAGTCAGCTGACTGAATGTGCTGGCTCTGCAGATTCCACAGCATCGCATGACTTAAACATGCGCAAGTACAACCCCCAGCTCCCAAAAAGTCGGAACGCTGTGTAAAATGTACCTAAAACCAGAATGCAAATCTCATAAATCCATATTTAATTCACAATTGAAGGTAGAAAACATATCAAATGTTTAAACTGAGGAACCGCTTAAGGGGAAAAATAAGATCATTTTGAGGTTGAAAGCTGCAACATGTCTACAAAAGTTTGGGCAGAGCCACGTTTACCACTGTGTAGCATCCTGTCTCTGCTTAACAACTCTGCGTAGTAAATCTGGTAACTGAGGAGACCATTTGTCTCATTCGTCTCTGATACAGGATTTTACATACTTAACAGTCCTGGGTCTTCTTTGTCATCTTTTTCATTTTATCATGCAGCAAATGTTTTCAAAAAAACATTTTCAATGTTGCAACACATAGTTGCAGGTTAGCACTGTCTGGCTGAAATATACAAGGCCTAAAAAGACGTCTGAATAGGAGCACATGTTGAGCTTGTATATACAGTACCTTTCAGCTTTGATGGCACCTTTTCAGATGTGAAAGCTTCCCATTCCACAGGCAGTTATGCACCCCGATGCCATCAGAGATGCAGGCTATACGTTGAACAAGCCGGATGGTCCCTCTCCTCTTTACTACAGAGGACATAACCCATGTTTTCCAAAAGAATTTCAAATTTGAATTCGTCTGACCTCAGAACAGTTTTGCACTTTGCCTCAGTGCATTTTAAATGAGCTTTGGCCCAGAGAAGATGGCAGAATTTCTGAATCATGGTCACATCTGGCATTTGGTGTTCACAGACAATTATTTCTGGAGGTGTTTCTAAGTCAATGCAGTGATTTTAGTCACAGTCTTTTTTTTTTAACGAAGTGTTCTATAGTGATTTTCACCCTTGTCTGTTGCACCCAGAGGTTTCTCCAGATGTATTGAATCTTTAGATGATTTGTACTATACATTATAAGATTTACAATCTATGCAATTTTAGGTTGAGGAACATTGTTCTGAAATTATGAGAGACTCTGTCTCTACAAGACGGGTTGACAATTAACCTAATTAATTAAAAAACGTTCTTTCAGCTGTTTACTTTTTAGTAACACTTATTTTCTCAGCCTTTTGTTGCCCGTTATCCAACATTTTCAACACGTTACTATAGTATTGTATCGTTTAAATCTGTTTGGCCAGAAGCTGCTGAATTCTTCATAACAGCAGCCATCTTTGACATAAAGTACAGGATGTAAACCAGTGAATATCAATCGCAGGTTTATTGCTAAGGCGCTCATTAATATGCTATCGTATGGTATAATACAATTCTGACAAAAAAACATGTTTATAATTACAGTAAGCTGTTGCTATAGAAACGATAGACCTGTGATTTGTAGCTGTACCTTCTGACCAATCACAATCCAGTATTCAATACACTGTACTAAATCACATAGACATAACCGTACCTGTTAGCACTCATGAATTGTGTTTGACAGGTCATCACGTCGTCTCTGGCCGAACCGGTGCCTTTGGGTTATGAGAACGTGAGCGACATTGTTCCTCCGTACAACGCCTTTTCTGCACAGGGACAACCTGAGGTACAAGACACACCAGGCTGATTCTGGCCTGGTCCACCCTGCTATCGTGGACACTGCAGATTACATGGCTTTCTAGTGACAACCTCAAAAAAAGTTTAACAGGGCGAGCTAGCTAGGAACTAGTTAGCAAGATAGTTAGCGTGCGTATTAATATACTGGATAGCTGATTCTTTGAATCTGAGGCGATTTTGTTTGCTCTGCAGCTAGCTATCGTTACACAGTTACAGTAGTTATCTGCTAAATATCACAGGATTAAATGTAATTTAAGATAAATACTAAACGTGTGCCAAGTATTGGAATAGTTATGCTAGCTAGCTCAGTGCTGTCTCTCAAATGTTTTGCTGAAAATTGGAAATTTCAAAACAAACTGCTAGTAACGTATTACTGCCTTCTTATGTTCACAAGGACGAGCGCGCTAATGTCAGATGTGTGTTTGTTCCCTCAGGGTGAGTTAGTGTACGTGAACTATGGCAGGACGGAGGATTTCTTCAAACTGCAGAGGGACATGGGCATCAACTGCACAGGCAAAATTGTCTTCGCCCGATACGGCAAAATCTTCAGAGGAAATAAGGTGAGGGAGAAATGGCTGTGTTCCAATCAGCACTTTTTTCCCCCACCTTCCCCTTGTTTCTTTGTCCACCTGACTCTCAACTGCTTTGTCAATTCAAGTAAACCTGCCAGAAAGGATCCTGGAGTACCTTTGGTTCTTACCCATTGGACCTTCAAAATTGTCTCATTTCTAGCATTAGTCAAATATATAGGTATATTTCTGTGAAATTAGCTTCAAACTATACCTGGTTATTCTAGGTTGCAATCTTAGAATTTGAGCTAGCATAGGTTGGTCCCAGCTACGTATAACTTCCATAGTAAAAACTGGGCTAATGTGTATTGTATATATGGTAATTATCATCTGTAAGTATGAATAAATGTGTGTGTTAGGTAAAAAACGCTATGCTAGCAGGCGCCAAAGGCATCGTGTTGTACTCGGACCCGGCGGATTACTCTGCCGATGGTGTGAAACCCTATCCTGAAGGATGGAACCTGCCAGGAGGCGGAGCTCAACGGGGCAACGTCCTGAATCTGAACGGAGCCGGAGATCCCTTAACCCCCGGCTACCCAGCTAAGGGTGTGCTAATTTATTACCGCTTTATGCCTTTCTTTCTCATTTGGAGCTTGTTATGAAATTCTTGTGAATATTGATAAAAAAATCTCTTTGTAGAGTATACATACAGACTAAGCCTAGACCAGGGGGTGGGGCTTCCGAAGATTCCAGTGCATCCCATTGGCTATAGTGACGCTGCACATCTGCTGAAGTGAGTCCAATATGAATGACTTATTTTTTGTGTGAATCGTGACGTAAGTTACAAGTCGTGATGTCACTTCCTTACTTCCTGTAGGAATATGGGCGGAGCAACTCCACCTCCTGATTGGAAAGGAGCTCTCAATGTGTCGTATCGTATCGGCCCTGGGTTTATTGGTGACTTCGCACAGAAGTGAGGCAACACCACGGTTCTGTCCCAAATACTACATTTCGCTTCTACTTCCTGTTCCACTTCCTCTTCGTCTTCCCTCACCACCGGTCGATAACTCTCGCGTGTTTCCTTTCAGTAAAGTGCGCATGAACGTGCACAGCTACAACCAGGTGACCAGGATTTACAATGTGATTGGCCGAATCAGAGGAGCTCAGGAGCCAGGTATACACGTGTGTAAATTTAATGTCAAATAAACAAACACACACACACACACAAACACACCCCTTTAACATATATCCAATCACTTACATAAACTTACACTAACATTTTTGCCACACCCCTGTTATTATCATGCACTGATTTCCGATTAACTCTGTGTGTGTGTGTGTGTGTGTGTGTGTGTGTGTGTGTGTGTGTGTGTGTGTGTGTGTGTGTGTGTGTGTGTGTGTGTGCGCGCACATGCATGCAGATCGCAATGTTATATTAGGTGGTCATCGTGACGCGTGGGTGTTTGGGGGAATTGATCCGGTTTCTGGAGCTGCAACAACACACGAGATTGCCAGAGCTGCTGGGAAACTTTTGCAGAACGGTGAAACACACACACACACACACACACACACACACACACACAGAGTGTTATTAACCCAGTGATTCACAGCCATTTTCATATAAACATTTGCATTAATCGAGATATTATAAGCTGTGTGTGTGTGTGTGTGTGTGTGTGTGTGTCAGGCTGGCGACCAAGACGCACATTGATCTTTGCCAGTTGGGATGCTGAAGAATTCGGCCTCCTCGGATCCACAGAGTGGGCTGAGGTGAGTGAGACAGAGAGAGAGAGAGAGAGAGAGAGAGAAAGAGAGACGTTTATATGAGTGCATCTTACTGTGTGTGTGTGTGTGTTTGTAGGAAAATGCTAAGATGCTCCAGCAGAGAGCTGTGGCATATATCAACGCAGACTCTGCTATTGAGGGTAAAACACACACACACACACACACACACACAGACACACAATAGACAATGCATCAATGTTTCCGATTAACTCTGTGTGTGTGTGTGTGTGTGTGTGTGTGTGTGTGTGTAGGTATGTACACACTGAGAGTGGACTGCACTCCGTCTCTACATACACTGGCTTACGACATCACCAAACAGGTGGGTCAAAGGGCAGTGATCCCACTTCTGGTTAAATTATACCATTCCCTGAGATGTAGCGTGTGTGTGTGTGTGTGTGTGTGTATGTGTGTATGTGTATGTGTATGTGTATGTGTATGTGTGTGTGTGTGTGTGTGTGTGTGTGTGTGTGTGTGTGTGCGCACCATACTGAACCATGCATGCTTGTAAGTGAATTTGGTTTGGAACACAGCCCACATGGGGTGATGTGTGTGTGTGTGTGTGTGTAGGTGATGAGTCCAGAGGAAGGGGAGGATGGAATGACCTTGTATGACAGCTGGCACAAACGGGACAACTGGACGGATAATCGGGACGCGCCCCGGTGAGAGCTAAGCCCCGCCCCTTTTCACTTTTTCTATCCAGTACAGTGCAAAAAGTCTGAGATGTGACTCATCATGAATTCTTACTTTTGTACACACATTCAGGGATAGAATAGCTGTAGGAGCTTCACACTGAGTGAGAAACTGAGTCAGCACCTCTGCTATTAAGGCGAGGTCGTGGAAGACATGTGAGCACAGAAACAAGACACAAAGTAGTTCCACTACTTTCCAAGCAGACTGGGGTTTCAGGCTTTTCTGAAGAAGCACATAGAAACGGTTGATGTTGAGGACACAAGGGAAATCAATGCAGCAGATAAAAGACACATCATGTGAACTTAATGTCCAGCAGTGCCACAGGAAATAGAGGACACCAGTGGGACTGAGGCACACCCATTTACTCTCTGGAGAAGGTTGGCCAGAAATGGTCTTCATAGAAAGAATGTGGCCAAAATTCCAGACATGGAAACACCTCTAAGACACACAAACACAGGAAGTGAGCATGGTGGTGGTTTCCTTGGATTTATTATAACGGTGTCCTTAATGCTGAGAAGTACAAATAGATACTTCTCCATCATCTAGAACCGAATATATATTGCAGCAGAACAACGACCCCAAATATACAGCCAACGTCATCTACTATCTCCAGCGTAGAGAAGAACAAGTCCTGGGAGTAATAGTTTTGGCCCCAGCAGGGTCCATGATCTCAACATCAGCGAGTCTGTGTGGGATTAGGTGAAGAGACTTCAGGCAGGCTCCATCCATAGAAGATCTCTGGTTAGTTCTGCAGGATGTTTGGAATGACCTAGCGGGCGAGTTCTTTCAAAGTTTTTTTACCCCTGCCAGTACTCTATATAAAATACACATACAGATGTAACTGAATGCTTGTGTGTGTGTGTGTGTGTGTGTGTGTGTGTGTGTGTGTGTGTGTGTGTGTGTGTGTGTGTGTGTGCGCGCAGGATCAGCAAGCTCGGCTCAGGAAGTGATTTTGAGGCGTACTTTATCAGACTGGGAATTGCATCTGGCCGAGCGAGATACACCAAGAACAGAGTAAGAGTGTGTATTTTTGTGTGTGTGTGTGTGTTTGTGTGTGTACACTTACGGTGTGTGTGTTACACAGAAGACAGAGCGGTACAGCAGTTATCCCGTGTACCACAGCGTGTACGAGACGTTCGAGGTGGTTGAGCGTTTCTACGACCCCACCTTCCGCCGTATGGAGGCGGTCGCGCGTGTGCGAGGGGGCGTGGTTTTCCGCTTAGCCGACGCCCCCGTGCTGCCTCTGGACTGCATGGAGTACGCGCTCGCGCTCTCTCAGTACGCGCACACCATTGAGCGATTGGCGCGGAAACACCCAGAGGAGATGGAGCGATACGATGTGACGTTCGGTCAGACACACACACACACACACACACACACACACACACACAGCACATTTAGAGTGCAAGTCTTACTTACTGTCATTCGGATGCTGCAGCACCCAAATCAAACAGGCCACTTGCTCCCTCTTCTTCCATCCATCCAGCTCTAAGATCACGTCCATTTCTGTCCTTGCTTTCGATATGTCCATTCTAGGGCGAGAAAGTGAAGGACGTTACTTGGGCATTATCGCTTCTTTTGCCATTTGTAGCTTTGAATGAGACAAACGTAAAGTGTTAAAATGAGACACAGCCGAAAGCCAGGCTTGTGGGCTTAAAGAAAGATTAGAAAGCTGAATCGGAAACGTGTGTGTGTGTTATAGATGCCCTGTTTTCAGCGGTGGACAATTTTACAAACGCGGCACAGGAGTTTCAGCGTCACCTGAACACACTCGACACATCCAAGTAACACAAACACTCGTTTTTTTTCTCTTTCTCTTGGTTTCTCTAACTCTATCTCAAACGATGTCTCGTGTGGTCTCTCCATGCCAGTCTTTTTTTTTATGCCTGTATTTGTTGACATTTTTAAATGCTTAACGTGGCTTAATAAGGCGGCGTTTTTAAGAGACCAAACTCAGTAAACACATTATTAATAAAGCATTACTGTATACAGACATGCATGGTTAAATTTGATCTTTTAAAAAAGTTTTTTCACATTAAGCCTTTTAGAATGTGTCTTTGTATCTCTCCATTTGTCTCGCTCTCATTTTCATATCTGTCTCTCTGTTCGTCTCTCTTTAAATCCCCCGTTTTAGTTCTCTTTCGGTGCGGATGGTGAACGATCAGCTGATGTACCTGGAGCGAGCGTTTATTGATCCTCTGGGTCTTCCCGGTCGTCCCTTCTACAGGTAAACGCGTCTCGCTTTGTGATGACATCATTATAACTGTGTTTTTTTACACACTATGATCGAGGGAAGTGGTAGTTTGAAGGTTAAAGTGTTTGATTGGCAGGTCATGAATTCAAATCCCTCTCAGGAATAGGCTGGGCCCTTGAGCAAGGCCCTTAACTGCTCAGGTTGTTTACGTGACTGAGGATAGGAAGTGAGTCCTTTCGGCTCTCTGTTGTACAGAGGAAAGGAAGGAAATCGAAAACATCCAAAGACAGATTCCCCTAGCTCCCTATAGGGGATGAGGATGGAAGAGCATTATTAGATGACATCACACATTCTTTCTTTTTTTTTTTTATACCCCAGTTAAGCACTTTAGATGGTGAATGAGACAGCGCCGAAACGTGGAAAAGTTGTGAAAGCCGTACATGTCATTTTTCTCATTTTTAGTCTTGCGTGTTTCCCGCAGACACGTGGTGTTCGCTCCCAGCAGCCACAACAAGTACGCTGGCGAGTCGTTTCCGGGGATTTACGACGCTCTGTTCGACATTGAGAACTCCGCCGAGCCCCAGACAGCCTGGAGCGAGGTGAAGCGACAGATCAGCGTTGCTGCTTTCACGGTCAACGCTGCGGCCGATACGCTCCGCCCCGTTGCGTGAGAGGGGCAAGACAATCAGTCCGAGAGTACATTTTACTGCTTAGTCTCAGATCTCGAGGTTTAGGGTAGACACACACACACACACACACTCGACATATATACATCTGCAAATCGGATTGGATGGAAGCTATGAATTAATTTTTTTGGCAAATCACAGGTTTATATACACATGTTAATGTACTTGTTCTATTACATTATAGTTTCTATGCACAGCGATAATCAAAAACAAAGAAAATTGAAAAACAACTGTTATAAACCGAACAGTGACACGGAAAATTATTTTAATTCCAGTGACCCCATCTGGGGGCGGGATATATAATACAGCCCGCGAAGTGTCAGTTCCCGACATGTTGGAAGCTAAAAAAATGGGCAAGCATAGGAATCTGGTCCAACCAGTGACAGGGATCCCAAGGCTCACAGATGAGCATAAGGAGTGTAGGTGAGGTCCAATCATACAGAAGAGACTACTGATGCACAAACTGAGTCAGAGAACACAGAGCTTCACAGCTTGTTGCAGAGGTACCACCAATGCTCTTGGACACCTGTGAATCTGAACTGGATCCTAGAGCCATGGAAGAAGGTGTTCGGTCTCATAAATCATGTTTTCTTGCATATCGTGTGAACGGACAGTTGTGTAGGTGTGTGTAAGTAGCTTACCTGGGGAAGACATGGCCCCAGGATGCACTATGGGAAAAAGTTGAGCTTTTGGAAGCAGCATGATGCTCTGATTGATTTTCTGCTTCCTTGCACATCTACACTGCACCATCATGACACACACTTCAAAGCCTCCAAATTCCCCAGACTTCAATCTGATCGAGTCTGTGGGACGTACTGGACAAACGAGTCCGATACGTGGAGGCCTGTTGGACAACTTTCAAACAGAATTCAATTATAAATAACTCGATAAATCTTTTGAATTGTCAGTTTTAATAAAAAAAAAAAAAAAAAAAACTTTGTAATCTTAATAATGTTTATTTCATTGGCATAATTTATATAACAAAAGCTTTTCCACTTTTACTGAGGAATCTGATCTTCATTGACCTGATTGGATAATCATGTATAAATTATAGATAAGCCCCGCCTCTTGTTGGCCCCAATACCCAAACCAGGAGGTGCCGGATTTACCCCTGAATCCCTCAGTGTCTAATGGAGTTTCTCTACAGTCAAGGGTGCATTATTAACATGAAAGCCAAAGTTGTGCATTCAGGATTTTGTTTTTTTACACCACTATGCTTTCTGGCGAAGTCGTGAAAACGGAGCCCAAGTCAAGTGTGAAAACTGATGCATGGTGATTAAACCCTGGCAGGACTGAGAATAGTGTGTGTGTGTGTGTGTGTGTGTGTGTGTGTGTGAGAAATACAGTGTGTGTTGTTCCAAGTGGTTCTCTAACAGTTGGTGCACTCCGTCTCTTATCTACACATTCTCCATTACTTTCACTTCATTGGTCGAGTTGGGAGTGGGCGGAGGCAGGTCCAGCCTCGCCCATGTCATCGGCTCCGCCTTCTTCATGACGATCTCACTTTTGGCAGCCATCAGGTTGGTGACGCTCTTGCTGACATCGATGACCTGCCCAGGGACACAACAGGACACTGACATCACAGAAACTCCTCACGGATTACATCGTAACGCGATGCTGACGTTTCCCTCTGCATTCTGATTGGTTGGCATTTAGCTTTCCGTTGTGTGATTGGTCGTTTTTCTTTGTTAAAAAAAAAAAAAAAAAAAAAAAAAAAAAAAAAAACACTCACCCCCCAGAGACTGATATTCTGCTCAAACTCCTTCTCCCCATCAAAGATCAGTCTGATACACACCTGCCATGGAGAAAACAAACACGGTTTCATAGCAAGAAGAAAATGCAAACAGAGTAAAGAATAGAATGTTTACACACGCACGGAAACACACCTTGGTGCTATTGGCTCGTACTGAACACAGTTCTGGGTTTGAGTGCTTAGCGTAGATGGAGATGGTCACATGACTAGCGATCTGATGCCAATCGAACCGACATGGTGCCACCTTCTTCCCCTACACACACACACAATTTTTTTAAATGCCTTTTTTTTTTTTTTTTTTTTTTTTTAATAAAAGCTTTGAGAGTGGTCACACGTGTGTGTCTCTTACATCAGCTTTCCTCCAGATGTGAGCTCCTGTGGTGCATCCTTGCTGAGAAAGAAATGTGTTGAAGTCTGAAGTTTTCCTCTGACAGCAGCTCCAGTATTTCGTCCTGTACACACACACACGCGCGCACACACGTTTCAGCACTAAGTCTAGGTCACATGTGTGTGTCTGTGTGTGTGTGCGCTCATTTCTTCTCTCACCCCTCATGGAAGATCGGAACACCTGGGTGAAACACACACTTGTCCTCATCACTTGCTGGTCCAGAGAAAGTCTGAAACACGCACATGCAGAATATTTGACACACCCTAATAGTTTTTTTAACTTGAGCATATAAAAGGTGTGTGTGTGTGTGTGTGTGTGTGTGTGTTACCTTCGAGCAACCTCCATTTTTACACGCTGTTCCGATTTTCACCTCATTCCCTTCATCCTCTACAAAACACACACACACCTGTCTGTGGTCATTGTGCCTCTCGTTTTGAAAAAAGATGTTGTGATAGGCTAAGTTGTACCTTTCTCTGCAATCTTATTGGTTTTTGATACTTTGAGGTTCTCGAGTGCTTGTGTCAGGGAAGGAGACACTTTCGGCTGCAGCTCCACCAGCGGCTCATCAGCACTGAAACACACACACACACAGTGGTGTTTGTTTTGTAGTGTAAGATTATACTCTGATCTGTGATGGTGTGCATGTTGGAGTGTGTGTTCGTTCTGTACCTGGGTCTCTGAATAAACTCCACAGGTTTAGGAGCCTGAATGATGTACTCATCAAACCGTGGTTTCAGATCCTCCAGCTCCTTCTTCCCTCCGGAACTCTTCACCTCAGGCTTCACCGGCTCGGGGGGTTTCTCTTTGTTATGGCAACCTTTACTGCACCCCTGTAACACACACAAACAACCACCAAGTTCTACAAGAGAACCACAACATGGGTCAGAACCATGCTGTCAGAAGAAAACTGGATGACGAGATCTACAACTGGGCTGCACACTATAAAAATTCAGAACAAGACCATGGCTTCTAGAATGTAAATAGAGCCATGATGTTCTAGAATTGAACAGTTTAATATTAACTGTCCACTTTATGGACTTGAGAGTTTATCCACTGTGTTCTAGAACAACTAGGCAGAAAGTAATATTCTCCAGGAATGAAATCATGGGTGTTCTAGAACACAAATAGACAACAATATCATACTAAAACAAATAAATTTTGGTATTGAACATAAGTAGACAATAAAATAGGATTCAAGAACTGAACCACATGCCAATAGTATTCTAGCCAGTGGGGTTCTAGAACGGAACCAATAGTATTCTAGAACAGAACCACAAGCCAGTGGGGTTCTAGAACTGAACCACAAGCCAGTAGGGTTCTAGAAAAGAGCCACAAGTCTGTGGGGTTCTACAATTGAACCACTAAAAGACACTACAATACAGTGCTTGAACAAAACCACCTGACAAGATCTAGAACAGAACCACAGCGTTCTAGAAGAGATGCATGCAGTAATACGATTCTAAAATGTTTTTGATTGTTTTTACAAAAGAACCATTTGGTTCTACAATAAACAGTACAGTTGTTCACCAGAGGACAAAAAAAAACAGGCTGTTATCAAACACCACACTGTAAGTACACAACTACACAAGTGTGTCGCAGTGTAATGAGGGATTTGAATGTGCTCTGGATACGTTTATATACTAAACTCTATACACTGCACTATTATGTACTATCACTATTGTGTAATGAGACGCAGCCGCTTTGCAAACTGTGCACTTACAGCGATGCTCAGGAAATCCGAGAAGTCCGTAGTGCGTCTCTTGCAACATGACCAACCCTGTGTATTACAACACACACACACACACACACATATTAAGAAGACGATTTACTATAGCTGAAAAACCAAAGAAAGTACATTAACAGAGTCTTACTTTCAGGGCGTCATGAAAAACTGGAACTCCAGGATGGTAAGTGCAGGCACCTGGAATGAGACACAAACAATAGATACGGTGCTAGAGAGAGTGCATAAAGATAACTCAGGGGCATTGCAGATATACGACAATAATCAATGACAGTGCAGTTACAGTAACATCAACGAACGATCCTCATTTTCAGCCATAACAGTCTCCCGATTGTTGCAATATTTACTGGGGTCTTATCCCCTTTATGGTTACATTTCATGTACTGGAATGTAGTAAAAAAGTTCTTATTGTTCTCACTTGCATTAAAGCAGCTATAAACATCCTTTCCCCTCAGCAGTCTCTCTTCTTTCCTCACTTTCTTTCTTGGAGTTAAGACAGATAAATTTTAATAATGCTGAGAAACGACGACATTATGACATGCTTTTTTTTTCCATTTGTTATTTTCTTTTGAAATGAAAGAAAAACTTGTAAGGAAACAACTTTTATAATCACATACGGTTGCTAATTTGTTGTTCATGAATACGTTCAAAAAATGTTATTGCTGGCACATAAATGTGGTATAAAATCAGAGGAATCAGACACATGGTGTCATGTTGCCCTTGAAGAAGAATCAACCTCGATCAAAAGGTGCAGGCTATTTGTTGGTACCTCAACATGTGAAGACTACAAAAGGGGCGGGGCAGATGTTTTTTCTTACAAGGCCCCACAGTTATAAAACAGCCTCACAACTGGTGTTCAAGACTCAGACACAGTCGGGGTGTTCACATCTAGACTGTAAACATATTTATTTAGTCAAGATTTATTTGTTGCTAGGCATTTATTAGGTAAATAAGCAAATCTGGAGGGATCATGGATAAAGTCTTTTGGTGAACTGGATGTCTGGATGCTACTTTGACACCATGATCATTACTAATATGTAACAATAAGGATACTTAAAAATCCTATTTCTCTTCCTATTAACCTTCTGTTCTTTCTCTCTCTTTATCGGGTCAAACATGCTTCTGAGGTACAAGTGACCAGCATTCCTGCCCCTTTCTTCTTTCCAGATCCATCCGAATCATCCCAACACCCCACCTGAAGATGGAGGTCTCTTCAATTCCAATTAGTTTCACATCAAACAGTTAAAGATTTATACCAACTTGAAAACTTTGAGGATGAATTTGTACTTGAATTAATATCAAGTCTGCAATTTGCATGAACAGTTAACAGAACACCTTAAAAATGAGGGAACTGCAATAAATGGACGTTCGTTGATGGGTTCTCGTTTGAGTCTGTTTTCTCCCAGGGTTATATGACAAATATATAATATAACGTAAAAAAAATACAACTAAAATGGTTGAGTTTTAATGTTATAATGTAGTTAGTAATGTAGTTAGAAAATCACAAATTTTAATAAAAAGTCTCCTGGCAAAGTGAAACAATGGGAGGTTTTCTCAGGAAATTTATTTTAAAGTATAATTGGAGATATTTTAAATAAAAAAAAAAGTAAAATAAATCGAGTTGAATGTGTGTGTGTGTGTGTGTGTGTGTGTGTGTGTGTGTGTGTGTGTGTGTGTGTGTGTGTCAGTTTTCGCCACTTCTATAAACACTTCCCAGATTTAGCATTAGCTCCAAAACCTGACTGGACTTGAAGTAAAATAAATATATATATATGGATAAAAATAAATCCCACCTTCCGGATTGTTGTCCGGGTCAAAACGTTGTCCACAGCCTTTGTTATAGCAGAGTAAAGACATGACAATTCCAGAGACAAAAAAAGTTTCTATATAAGTATATAAATATATATTCTCCTTACAAGACTTCCAGTGAAGCACGCGCCCTTACACGGTGCTATCGTGAGCCGGCTCGGCTCGTGCACGCCGTGTTCATGGAAACCTCCGAACATTCCGGAAACTACGCGAATTCTCGGCGGTGAGGCGTTCGAGAGAGCTCGGCTACTTCCGGAGAACATCGGGTCTTCTCGGGCATTTCCGGACAGATTTTTTTTTTTTTTACAAAGCGTTCGGGAAAGTTCGTGTAAACTCGGGAGATTCTTCGACTTACAGGTTTAGAAACTGTGTAAAAGCTGCAAAGCTTAAAATCCTGCTTGCTATTTATGACCAGATAAACAATGTGAAATAGAAATCAAATAGTTGTATCTTATATATATATATATATATATATATATATATATATATATATATATATATATATATATATATATATATATATATATATATATATATATATATATATATATCTCTCTTTCCACCTGGAAAACTTCCACCTGGAGTCTTGACATCTCAGAATGGGATTGGATTCGATGGGAAAGAAGAGGATGAGACAGATTTGGATTGAATGGAACAAGCGCGAGACAAAATTGTAAAGGACTGAACAGAACGGGACAAAATTGGATGAGAATTGGATGGGCTCGGAATTACGATAGGACAGAAGTGGATATGATGGAACAAGATGGAACAGTTTTGGATTGAATGGAACAAGATGGAACAGGGAGAAGACAGGATGGAATGGGAAGAGCGTGGATGAATATGGAATATGGAATGACAGGAAGGGACATTTTATTTCTGTTGACACTAGGACACATTCAACAATAAATAAATCATAAATCTCTATTGCATCAATTTTATTTTTTCGGTTTTCAAATGCGTTGATGGCATTCTGGTCTTTGTGACAATTCACTGTATGCAGGCTTTAAATGATTAATCTGTCCAACTGCAGTGATACACAACAAAAATACATTCACACACATGCACCATATGATATAACACACAAACATCTACATTAACACTCCTTTGAGCTGGCAAATGTACACACTATTGTGTCTGAAGGATCCAAAAATCTCTCTCTTTAGTGTCCTTTTAAGAAATTTGTCCACTTTAGAGTACATATTTATTTGAGCAGGGAGGTGCAAAAGTCAGTAACGAGGAGACCTCTATCTGATCCGTGATTTCTGAATGAATGATGTAGTGAAGCGTGCCTTGGTCTCGTTGTCATGGCAACGCTCGGGCAAAAATAGTGCTCGTCCCGTTCGAAGAAATTTCAACCTTGGATCAAACTGATCCGGAAAGTCGAACCGGAACACGAGCAAAAAAAAAAAAAAAAAGGACAAATCACAAAAGGACAAAAACCGAATTCTAATCCTCAGAAGAAATCGCTAATAACTCTAAAGGGAGTGCGTTCGGTGGTCATGCTAGCCCTGGAATAGTACGACGAGATAAGATTACGAGAATAAAGTCGTAGCAGCGGCACTGTGGCCGCCGTACTTTGTGACTGTAGAGGGCGCTATTGGTCAAATATGTAAATTAGTCGTTTCTGTATAGTCCAATTAGCGCATTTGTTTTTCAAAGCGTGTTTAAGGTACGACTTTATTCTTGTAGTGCTACGACTCTATTTTCCATAATTCCTTTTTTTTACGTGGCACTAAAACACTTCTGATCTTGCACTGAATAAATAAAGTATAAAATAAAGAGCACAGTTAAAACCAGGCTGTGTTTGTGTACAAATAAAAAAAGCCTTTGCTGTAAACATGTCCCACACACCCACACCCACACACCCACAGTCATTGTATCACACATTAAAACATTACTATATCAATGCCTCATTACATCCAACATCGCTCCATCAGATGAAGTATTGAAGGTAGAGTAAAAACATCTCCTTATTCGTTGATGACCACAAGCAGTATACGAGTCTCCTCGATTAGTTTTCGGTTGCCTGTGGTTCCGTCACCGGACGTTCTGGCCCTCCTTCAGCTCTGCAAGGCAGAGTTCCAAATTCCTGCACCGCTCAGGAACGGTGTTCTCCGCTATCTTCTTCCTCGCATGCTTGAGCGTTTCCTCCACCCCCTTCGGCTCGGGGTGATACTGAGGCAGAAGGTGACCTCGCAAGTGCATCTCTGTCCCGCGACTTGCCAGTCCCAACAGGAAGTGCAGGAAAAGGTCCATGTGTCCGTCGGAGCGGCCGAGCGTGTGGTCGATGGCGGGTTTAAAAAGCTCGCTGACGGGTCGCTCCGCCTTCACTCGGCCCCTTTGCCGCTCCAGGACGTTCTCCCCCGTCGTCCGAAAGTTGACGTACACGTACAAGGCGGCCATGAATTTCTGCACACTGTGGTGGACGAACCTGAAACTCCGCCCTTTGTCTCTCACGGGTTCGTCCGTTTCATAAGAGATCCCGCCGCGATGAGTGACCTCGAGGACGTCCAATGCCAGACGCGACACGCTGTCTTCATAGAAGACGTTCGTTCCGTCCTGCAGCATCTTTAGCGCCAGCTCGCCCGTTTTCATCAGGTAGTCTCTATCCGGTTCTTTCCACCGCGACGCGTCGAGTCCCGTGCCGACGTAGCGCTCGATCTTGCGGTTCGTCAGCACGATGATGTACTGCACGTAGAAAGTAGTGAGCGCAGGCGTCTGCTCGAGAAAACCTCGGCTCTGCAAATGTCGCTCATACACGAAGGACATGATCCAGGAGAAGAGCGGAAGGTAGCAGGCGTCGTAGAGAACCGGAGACTCTTTGACTTGCTCTAAGACGCGCGGGCCGAGCGTCGGGTCTTTCGTGCGTTTAGTGAAATACTCGTCCTTTTGCTCGTCGCCAAATCCTTTTATCTCCGTGAACCTGCTAGCGCAAGCCGCTGGAATTTTCCGTGCGGTTGAGCGATGGGATGTGATCCAAATGCACGCATGAGGCAACAAGTGCCCTTGGATTAAACTTGTGAGGAGAGCGTCCGCAGGGGCCGAGGCCGTGATCTCTGTGACGCTCTGATTGTTGTGGAAATCGAGGGGCTGCCTGCAGAGCTCGAGCGCGTCAATGACAAAAAGCACGGAGCAGTTTTCGGAGCTCAGGAATTCCGCGTGCTTCACTTCGGGATAAAATGAGGCAAGAAACTCCAGGAAGGTCTGGGCGGAGTTTCGGACCAGGTGCAGGTCGCGACCCGGGAGGGCAAACACAAACTGGAAGTGTTGATATGCCTGCTCCTCGGCCCAGTCCATGATGAACATCTGCATAGTCACCGTAAGGCCGATGGCCGGGACGCCCGTCGTCACGACGACCCGGACACGCCCCTCGCCCTCACGCGGGCAGAAGAGCTCGCCGGTGCTGATCGGCGCCCCTTCGCCGTTCTGGGTTTTGAGCACAACGGGTGACTGGACGTACACGTGCCTGATGTAGCGCTGTTGCCCCGGGCGACAGGTCCCCTCATAAAGACTGTAGTAACGCCGTCTGTGATTGGCTCGCAGTTCAAACTGCACCAAAGCTGAAGACACACAGACAGACACGTTAGTCATGACGTACGCTGCAGCATCTATATCCGGTTCGGATCTTCTCCCGAGACCTACCTCTCCTGCACACGTTCTCCAAAGTGCGTGCCACCGCATGCTTGTTGATGTCGTACAGCGTGCGCACGGTGATGTGCAGCGCTTCTCCCTTGTCCCATTTCTCCACCATGCGGTCCACCACGCCCAGGACGTCGATCTCACCCTCCTGCTCCAGCTGCCGGAACTCCAGCTGGCCTTTACCCTGTGAGTTCAGCGTGCGAACGAAACACAGCAGCTCCACGATGTTTAGAGTTCTCAGAGAGTGCAGCATGCCCTACACACACACACACACACACACACACACACACACACACACACGGGAGTCAGTGTGCTGAGAGACTACATCACACAGTTGCACATGGTCACACACACTCACAGTGAACACGTGGGCCAGGGCGAGTTCGTCTGCCGCGTCCATCGTCGGCATGGGCGAGATCGAGGGTTCGGGAGAACTCGGCTCCACCTGGACGTTCCTCCTCTCCCGGGTTTGGGTTCCGGTCACCTGCAAGGAGCTCTCGGAATCCTCCACATCCATCAACACTTCTTCTGGATCCTGCTTCCTGAAACACACAAACACAGTTGCCTAAGTTCTAAATTCCCTGTGTCTGTGTGTGTGTGTGTGTGTGTGTGTATGTGTGTGTTTCAGTACCTTCCTAATAAAGTAATGAAGACCCCCTCATTATGGACACTGGTTCGTCTGTCTTGTGTGATTGAGGTGACGCCTGTTTCTGGTGAGTCTGGCCGATGAAGCCTGACCCTGTTTCTCACAAACACACACACACACACACACACACACACACACACACACACAAAAGTAAGTTTCGACTTACACTTTATACAATAAGCACTTTTTTTTGTTATGTATTTGTAGCTAGAAAGTGAAATTAATTTGTGTGTGTGTGTGTGTATACCTTGTAGGTAAAGTGACTTTAATGATGGTCTGAGAAGCAGCACCTGGAACCTCATCATGATCATCATCGTTATCGTCCTCTGAATCCTCACTACACATGGAGCCGTAGCTGCTGGGCGGCCGCCCCGTCATAATCCTAAAATGCACACACACACACACACACAGAGGAAACTGTTAAAGTTTTGCGAACAAAGTGATGATTGTGCAAGGAACGAAACACTTGAGAGTGATGTTATAGAAAGAAAATTTTAGATGGCACGATATGCGATGCCATGCTGTGACACGACATGTGATGGCATGCATTGAGACAACATACGATGACACGACATCTGTTTGCATGCAATGACATGACATTTGACGACACACCATGTAATGGTATGACATTCATTAAGACGACATAAGACGGCACGACATGCGATGGCACGTCCTATGTCGTTGTAATCAGATTACGATGTTGCGACCAAACACGATTTCTAAAGTTGTATATCTTTACATTATACATAAACACGTCGCGTCGCTGAACAGACAAAAATCACAAACTTTACCCTTCCACTTCAGAGTCGTTGTCGTCCATTGTAAAATCTCTGTTTTAATTCCCAGGGCTTTTTAAAAACAGGTTATTACTATTTCAGAACACAAAAAAACTTCAGGTTCTCCATCTCCATCTTTACAAAGCACCAAAAACAGCACAACATCGAAAAACCTGTCAAATAGCCTGTTAGCTAACAAGGCTAATCATCACCTCCGACTGATTCTACTGAAATATTTAACAACATATTTCGATTTCGCGTCCAAAGTAAATACTAAAACGTTATTTAAACTGACTAGAAGCTGAAAAATCAATTCATTTCAGATATTTAATCCCGTTCGTCTTTATAAAAACTAGCTGCCAAAGTTGTCTTTATCGTCGCGGAAGTTGTCGCGGCGTGATGACGTCAGGAGCTCAAGTTCGCTTCAGATCAAAGGTGGCGTCCCTGATTGCTGTATTACATTACAGAATATCATATTTTCCCCTCCTTATAATCCTTTTCTCAAAAGAATTAAATATTACATTCAGCTTTGCATTAAACAACCTCAAGTCTAAAGTTTTATTCAAGAAGTTTTGTTTACAACCTGTTTTTTGTTGTTTATAAACAATGATTTGTACATATCACGTTACAGTTTTATTTAAAAAAATGACACGCCGACACATCTTCTAATTACTATTTAAGGTCATTTGGGAACTTTGTGATATCTTGTAGCAGTGTTTTTCTTCATTGGATCGACTTCGCAACACGTCAGTCACAAAGATCTAGCAACCTTACGGAACCTGGCAATGTTTCCAAAAAGATTGAATTGAATGTGCATCTTCATAAACGAGTCTGATGCGATTCGCAATCTCGATGCGTAGTCTACGATACGATACGTTAAAGATTCATATGAAGCAGCGACTGATGTGATGCGATACGATTCACCCCGTTACGATCCGATTTCAAGTTCGATTTAACACAATGTAATTCATTGCAATGGATAAATATGCAATTCACTATGGTAGATATTCATTTTTTTTATTTCTTCTACAGCATGGCCTTCTCACAAACAGAACTTTGCAGTGAAAAAAGAAAAAGGATTAAATGAAATCGTTAAAAATTTTATTTTCCTGTTCTGTCTCCAGGAAGATGCAGCTCTACCTCTGCCATGTTAATCTGTATTTTACGTGACTCTCAGGACACACCTCGGTCTATGTAGTGTTGTGATATGACGTGAGTCATATTCACGTAGCGGCAGTGGGAACGCACTCGAGAAATAGTTTAGCGAGTCGAAAATAATCTAGTTATTATATATTGGTCACTTTCTAAATAAAAGTGTAGTGTTTTTATTATCTATTAATAATTATATATATATATATATATATATATATATTTTTTTTTTTTACTGATGCGAATAAACGTTGTGATACGCCAACGTGTATCTGATGCACTTTTTTAAATTGATACATCATGTAATTATCTTTTATGTCGATGCACCAGTGAATATTACTATCACTAGTGTTCATCAGTGAACAATTGATACCTTAATAATGATGGGACTATAACGAATGGAAATCCAATGTCACTATTAACACAGGTTCCTTTTTAAATCTGGTTCCGTGAGGATGCAAAGAAAAATTTATATTTCCAAAATAATTTATTTCTGTACAGCTGCTTTGGGACAAATCTGTTGGTAAAATTTCACTGAATTCAAGTCATGGTAGAACTGTTCATTCACCATGCTGCAGTCAAGATTTCTCAAAACAGCCAACTCCTAGAGCACACTAGCTACAATAGACCAGATTTTGAGACATACAAAAGTGGGCCTTATAGGTTTAAGAAATAGATTTAAAATATAGGTTTTAGAAATCAGTGCTTGTTCCTCTGGCATTTTAGGTGCATTATCTGTAACCTGCTACATGGCACGATACATCCTTGGCGTTATTCCACAAACAATGCACAGGGTGAGATTTAAGAGAACCATTGACCCTGCAAAAGCAAAAAAAAAATCTTGCAAACGATGCTTAAACAAAACGAAAAAACATACACCGCACACACCGAGTCACTTCGATGAGACTTTTATTTCTTAGCGTGAAACTGAAACCTTTAAAAGTGAAAATGAAGCAAGGGATAGAAAAAACAGGACAAACATTTAAAAATGGGAGATGAAACGAAAAAAAAATACGACATACATACATACATAGGTGACAAATTAGTGGTGAGAATGAGCTTTTAACCAAACTCTATTGACTGTTGGATCATGGAATATGTGCCAAAGGCAAAAAACGAAGAATTTTCAGAATGGCAAGATCCAAACCATAAGCATTTAAAAATGCACCAAAAAAAGATTATATACGATTCTGAATATTTACAGCTTTGAGGAAAAAAAAACCAAACAAACCCAGAAGTCTATAAGGCTGTTCCACAAATTATACCAAGCGCCTTATACGATTATAGCTGCTATAAATGTCGGTCTTACTGCGTACCGCTATATGTCCGTTTCATCCTGTTTGGGTCACATGGGGTGGAGAAGTGCAGTCTCGATGCAACAGCATTCATTTTTAGATTTGTAGTGATTTTGGTCAAAAACGGAAAAATCCGCACAACGAAGTGAGAGCGTTAAGTGCAATAACGTTTCCTCTGATAAAGAAAAAAAAAAGCAAAAAGATACAAATCACAATACAGAGTATAATAATAATAATAAAAAAAAATCCAGGACCAATCATTCGTCAGAAAAAACTACTGGGATCAATTCTATTGCACGTTGTTGAGGACGAGGGAAGACTCGATCTCACATCTTTATCCTGAACTTCATCAACTGTAAAGAAAAGAGCAAAAGGAGGAGAGTGTGTTTATTACCACCCACTAACTATAAAATCATCCCCAGCTCCCGGTTTGAACCCAGTGCACATACACAACACATGCACACACTTCCGTTCTCACTAGCGGCTAATCGTTTGTGGACGTGGCTTGGGAAAAGCTGTGAAAGAAAACAAAAAAGAGAAGAAAATCTTGATTCGAATGCTGCTCGCTAGTGAGAACACAACGATAGAAGGTTGAGAGATTAAGACACCAAATACTAGTGATCCAGACAGTTCCCTTTCCACAATCCCATCACCGAAACGGAGAAGAAAACTAACGATATATCCGATGCGTTACCTGATTGGAATCAGAGCAAACCTCCGAAAGCGGTGTTCTGTTTGGACACACACACACAGCTCAGATTTAGTGTGAGGGAAGTCATGGCTTTTCTCATGAAAGGAGTTCGACAGACCATAGTTTGTGGACACCTAACCATAAGATTCCATGTGCTTTTCGGACATCCCATTCAATATTGAGTGCCCATCTGCTCTTATAATAAGCTCCACTCTTATGGGAAGATGTTTGAATAGACTGGAGAAGATGTGAGATTTTATTCAGCCACAAAGGCTATAAAGTAAAGTACTGATGTAGATGAGGAGGCCTGAGGTACAGTTCCAATTCATCCCAGTAGGGTTGCATTCAGAGCTCTACAGCAAATCTTCATGGAGCTGGCTTTGTGCATGGAACAGGTTTGATTTCATGCCCCCACATCCAAAGATGTCCTATACAACTGTGTCACTATTTTTTTTGTGGCAACAGTTTGTGAAAAAAACACGCATGGCTGGAGAAATCAGGTGTCCCGATACTTTTGCCCATATCATGTATATTTAGGGCTATTGGATATAACCTTTGACCCACCACACGTACCTTTTTTGCGCTGCTGGTGATCTTTGGTGACTTTGTGCTGGTGGTGCGCGGGGATTTGCGGAGTTTGTTGATGCCGCGCTGCAGCCTGCTGTCGCCGCGCACAACTTTTTTAGGGGTGTTATCGATCATGAACGCCATGGACTGCCTCCGATCAGCCTGCAAAACACACACACACAAACACACACACAAACACACACACAAACACACACACAAACACACACACAAACACACACACAAACACTCAATTTAAGTGTTTGAAAAAAGTATCAGAACTTGATAACAATAATAAAGGAAGGACGGAATCATGAAAGTGAGCTTAATGAAGTATATATTAATTATATTAATAAATAGTGAGGAAAATAAAAGACAGATTTAAAATGAAACAAAAATTAACACCCCAAATAAGTAAAGTTACATCCAAAATGATAAAAATAAATAAATATGCATGTGGTGCAGTGATTCGCCTCAAGAGGCCACTCTTGTACTGTATAAAAAGCAACCAGGAAAAACTATCGCCATCGTTACTGTTAATGGGCAAAACCATCAAATCGGTCGACCTCTAGAAATAAAGCGGATGAATAAACACATACACAACAGTCTTACACACACACACACACACACGAGGACAAAGACGTACCAAAGAAGGTGCAATGTTCTGCGAGTTGGCAGAGCGAAGATTCCTGCCTTTCGGAGTTCGAGGGAAGCAGCTGACTAACTTCTTTGCCTAAAGGAAAAAAAATAAAGCATTGCTTTATATATCTACATAATTTCAAAACCAGAAGGCGTGAGCATGTTAAGTGCCCTCACCTCGGGCGTGTCCAAATCCTGTATTTGCCCCGTGGGCCGTTTGGGGGCCAGCGGGCTACGTGTGGATCGCACTTCTCGTGCTTTGGACACCTGGGTCGTGCGTTGTGAAGGGGCGTGGCCATGAGAAGCTGCAGGAGGCGGAGCTAGGGAGACCCGGTGAGCAGCGACCGATTCCTTGATCTGGGACGGGATCGTGGAGGCGCGCCGAATTGTCTCTTTAGGGTCGCCGCTGCGAACGTCCTCGTCGGTTACGGGCAGGTGCGAGAAACCCAGGCTGGGCTGCAGGGGAGAGAAAAGCACATCAAGTTACATAAGATCCAGTAATCATCAGCTGCAGATTTAGACCAAAATTAAGCCCAATTAATTTATGAAAAACAAATAAATAAATAAAAGCGCTAGCTAACATTAACCCCACCAGCTAATTCTTTTTATAAAGCTAGTTGGGTTTGTACCCTGGACTCCAGCGGGTAGCTGCTCTTCAGGTGAGGTAAACACGCTTTGTTACGTGACTGCAGCTCTGCGATTCTCATCCAGTCTTCGGCGAAGTGGTCTGGCTCGTACTCGGATCCTATGCAAAACGCGCTTGTGGCTGCAAAGAGAGAGAAGAAAAAAGATAGAGACAAGGTCCGAGATAAATCAAGACCGAGACAAACAGAAAGAAGAGAGACGGATGGACAAATGAACACAGAGACAGGGAGAAGAAACGGAAGTCAAAATAGAAAGCCGAAAATTTGGAGGGAAAAAAAGAAAGATAAAAGAAAAGCAGGCAAAGAATGGAAATAAAGAGAGAAAGAGAGAGAGAGAGAGAGAGAGAGAGAGAGAGAGAGAGAGAGAGAAAGACAGACAGACAGAATATAAGACAGAAAAGTAAAGACAAAAAAGACACAATTAGAGTAAAAATTTGATGCTTAAAAGAAAAAAGGGAAATAAGGGAGGGATAGAAACAAACAAATGAAGATGAATATGACCGAACATGCAAGTCATTCACCTCTTGGGGGAACCGGGAGGTGCGCGTTGCTCCGGCGATACCCGGGAAGGCTGAGAAGTTTGTTGGGATCCTCAAAGATCTCTGTGGAGACGGGGCGAGCTTTGTGCGAGGCCAGATTAGGCTGCGACTGAGCTGAGTGCAGGCTGAAGAAAGATTCGTCTGCTTCTGCCGTGCCACTGAGAGGAGTTTTCTAAAGGAATATCAATAATATTCCAGTTTAAACAAACATACATATAGAACAACACACAGCCATAAATGGAATCAACTGTACAAAAGTGTACTCTGCCCCCTACCTTGGTCATGGTGATGTTGATGACTTGTGTGGTGCGTCGTCTTTGGACCGAGTCGCTCGGCTTCTTTGCTGAATCGAGAGTTAACTCTTCGAATGACGCGAGGCTGCTTTCGAATTTGTGGTCCTGGTTGGTGGCGGCGTGTTTCTTCACCCGCGGCATCATGGGGGTGAAGTACAGGGTCTCGAGTGAACCTCCATCTTGAGCGCGGCGTTTGGCTGCCAATCGTTCGGAACTTCGGACCAAAGGTGTGCTGGACTCGCTGGGAACGGTGTGTTTATTGCTGAAAGAAAAAGAGAACGAGATTCAGGTAGTACTTGCTATAACCTCACCCCACCTTTTTTTTATTTTTTATTGCCCCCCATTCCCAAACCCCCCTCGCTTTTTAAATCGAAACGAGGCCCAGCCCACTCAGGAACTTTTCATCCTGTTTACATCGGGAGCTGTGCAACAGCAGCGCCAATCTCAGAAGGTACATAACTAAAGGACGCGCTCGGTTTTCAGTGTCCGGTGACGCCAATAAAAAAAGGAGAGACGAGAGCTAAAATTGGGCTTGGAAGCACCTAAAACACTACCCAGTGTACATTCTGGCAGCACCCCAACGTATCGAACGAAAACTAAAATGCCACACAAACATACAGTGCATCTTGTGAACCACAGATGAGAAGCCCTCAAAATAACAAAAAAAAAATATGGACGTTACCTAATGGTGTTCAGAGAATCATCGGGGTCGAGGTCCAGGCTGTCCGAGCTGGTGTTTTGCGGATTCTCTGGGATTTTCCGATAACCACTTTCTCTGTGTTTCACCTGGACACTCGGGCCTCCTTGTTTTCTCTGTTCTCTCAGCTGGCGATCTGCATATTCCAACTGCGAAACACAAAACACGATGACTTTGTTGCACTTTTCACATGTAGCCTTTTTGCGACGCCACCATGTTACAATACGAGTGAATATTTCCATTACTATTCACTCACCTGGGTCTCCAGACTCTTGACCTTCACCATCAAACTCTTCTCGGATGCCTTGATCTTCTCAAGCTCCATGGAGACAAGTTTCAGCTCAGCCTTCAGAGTGTTTGCCTCACTTGCACTGGTTTCCAAAGAAGCCAGAAGTTTCTGACATGCTTCCTGCTCCTCGAGGAGTAGTTGTTTTTTGCCGTTGTAATGAGTTAACGCCTTTTCTACCTGCCAAAGCACAAAGAAAGTGGTGAATCATCTGGACTCTACCTGGTACCACTTACACACGTAAAAGAAAGGGAGGCGATCCTCACCTGAACTTTGTAGTGCTCCACTGCTTCCGTCTTCACCGTGAGCTGCTCCTGTAGTTCTTGGTTCTGCTTCTCTTTCTTTTGGATGGCCTCCTTCATAACCCGGGTTGATTCAGTGTGTTCCTTCAGCTTAGCCTCCAATTCTTCTCCAAGTCTTTGGAAGGCATCACACTCCCGCTTAAGTGATTGGTTTACTGAGGACAGATGCTCCTTTTCCTTTGTCAGTGTCTTTACTTCCTGCTGCAGGCCACTCTGGAGGTCATCCAGAGCCTCCTGTTGGGCGTTTCTCTCAGTCTGGAGGGACTGGTTCACAGAGGTAAGGGAATCTTTCTCCTTTGCCAAGGTCTCCAGTTGCTGATGATACTCCTCAAGCTCTTGCTTTTGCTTGAGGTGCAGCTCAGCAACTGCTTTCTCCAAGACTTGGTTAAAATGACAGGCATCTTGCTTCTGCTTCTCAGTCTCCTTAAACTGATCTTGAAGCAAATTTAGCTCAGATTTTCTTCCGGATGCAAGTCTAGATGCTTCTTCGACCTGGACCTGAAGCTGAGAAACCTTCGCCTCAAATTCAGCTCTTAGAGCCTTCTCAGATTCTTGAGTGCTGTGCCTTGCTGCTTCTTCCTTTTTTACTTTTAGTTGAAGATTTTGAATTTCAGCCTCTCTTTCATCTGATAGTCTTGAAAATTCTTTAACCTTCACCTGAAGTTCCTTAACTTGTTCATCAAGAGCGTTTTCTCGCTGTTGTGCAACTTCTTTGCAGGAGACCAGCTCTGCTCTCATTTTCCTGGCTTCTTCAAGGTCTTCAAGAAGGGACTGGTTCACAGAGGCAAGATGATCCTTCTCATTCTTAAGGGTCCCCCGATCTTTTTGGTATTTATCTTTGCTTTCTTGCAGATCAGCCTTGAGGGCATTTAACTCATCCCGTTGCTCCAATTTCTTTGCCTGAAGGTTCTGGTTCACTAAGGCAAGCTCTTCCTTCTCATTCCTCAAGGTTTCCAAGTCTTTTTCATGTTTGTTTAGTTTCTCTTGGAGGTCAGCCTTGAGGGCATTTAACTCCTCCTGTTGCTCCAATTTCTGTGCATGCAGCGTCTGGCACTCACTCTGGAGGGACTGGTTCACAGAACAGAAATGTTCCTGTTCCTTCTTCAAAGTGTCAAATTCTTGTCTAAATCCATCTTGGGCATTCTGTAGGTCAGCCTTGAGTGCACTTAGCGTCTCCTGTTGTTCCTTGTTCTCTGCCTGCAAAGTCTGGCACTTAGTCTGAATGGACAGATTCACAGTGGCAAGATGATCTTTCTCATTCTTTTGGGTCTCGAGATCTTTTTGGTATTTATCTTTGCTTTCTTGCAGATCAGCCTTGAGGGCATTTAACTCATCCCGTTGCTCCAATTTCTCTGCCTGAAGGTTCTGGTTCACTAAGGAAAGCTCTTCCTTCTCGTTCCTCAAGGTTTCCAAGTCTTTTTCAAGTTTGTTTAGTTTCTCTTGAAAGTCAGCCTTGAGGGCATTTAATGCCTCCTCTTGCCCCATTTTCAGTGCTTGCATGTCTTGGCACTCATTTTGTAGGGACTGGTTTACTGAAGAGAGATGGTCCTTCTCATTCTTCAAGGTTGCCAGATCTTTTTCATGTTTATTTGTATGTTCTTTCAGTTCAGCCTTGAGGGCATTTATCTCCACCTGTTGAGCTGTTTTTTCTGCCTGCAGGTTCTCACACTCACTCTGCAGGGACTGGGTCACTGAGGCAAGATGTTCCTGTCCTTTCTTCAAAGTTTCTATCTCGTTTTGGTAATTATCTTGGGCATTCTGAAGGTCTACCTTGAGTGCATTTAGTGTCTCCTGTTGTTCCTTATTCTCCAATTGCAAGGTTTGGCACTCAGTCTGGAAGGACTGATTCGCTAAAGAGAACTGATCCTTCTCATTCGTTAAGATCTCCAGATCTTTTCGGCATTGAGCTTTGTTTTCTTGCAACTCAGCCTTAAGGGCATTTAACTCCTCCAGCTGCACCATATTCTCTGCCTTTAAGTTCTGGCACTCAGTCTCAAGAGACTGATTAATGGAGGTGAGGTGGATGTTCTCCTTCTTCAATGTTCCTACTTCTTGCTGGTGGCCATCTCGAGCATTCTGTAAATCAACCTTCAGTACATTTAGTGTCTCCTCTTGCTTTTTGTTCTCTGTGTGCAAGTTCTCACACTCGGTCTGAAGGGACTGGTTCGCTGAGGAAAGATGCTCTTGTTCCCTCTTCAATGTCTCGATCTCTTGCTGGTACCCATTTTGGGTGTTCTGGAGATCAGCTTTTAAGGTCTCCATAGCCTCATGGTGACCTTTGTTCTCTGCCTGCAAGTTCTTAGACTCAATTTGGAGAGACTGGTTTACTGAAGAGAGACGTTCGTTTTCTTTTTCTATGATCTCCAAATCCTTCCGGTACCCATCTTGGGTTTTCTGAAGATCAACCTTGAGAGTATTCAGGGCCTCTTGCTGTCCCTTGTTCTCAGTCTGCAAGTTCTGACACTCATCCTGGAGATTCTCCTTCTCCTTCCTCAGGGCTTCTAGATCGCTCTGATATCTATCTTGGGTGCTCTGCAAGTCAGCCCTAAATGCACTTAAGGTTTCCTGTTGCTCCTTGCTCTCTGCCCGCAAGGTCTGGGATTCACCACGGAGAGACTCATTCATCACACACAGGTGTTCCTTTTCTATTTTCAAGCTTTCCAAATCTTGCTGGTACATATCCAGCGCTTGTTTCTGCTTACTGCGAAGCTCAGTCACTTGTCTCTCTAAAGTTTCCTTGGCCTGACAAGCTTCACTAGCAAGGGTCTCTTTCTGTTGGTACATGAGCTCCAGTTCTTTGAGTTTTTCTTTCGTCGACTCCAAAAGATCATTTGTAGCTGCGGTCTGATGCTTAACAGACTCAAGTTGCCCCTTCAAGTCTGCCACATTCTCAAGTTCGTTCTGAAGAGCTTCTTCGGATTTTTGAAGGAGTTCCTGGTTGTACACTTCTTGCTCTTTCAACTTTTCACAAAGAGAACCGAGCTGTATTTCTCTTTCAGAAGCAAAACTATTCAGATCCTGAACTCTAGTTTGAAGTTCAGTTACTTCTCTGTGGAGATCTTTACGTTGAGTCTCCTCAATTTCCTGAGCTTTTGCTCGGAGATTCTCTTGACGCTGAACCTCCTCTTGAAGCTTGAGTAACTCTGAATGTCTTTCTGTAGCAACTGTAGTGGCCTCTGCTAATTTATTCTGAAGTTGAGCAAAGCTTTCCTCCAAGGATTTGTTTTGTACGGTCAAAAGTGAAACCTCTTGATCTTTTTGGAGTGCGGCATCCTGTTGGCGAGACATTTCTTCTTTAAGGAAATTCATCTCTTTTAACGACTCCTCCAATTTCTTCAAATGTCCATCAATCTCCTGCTGAAGTTGTGCAACCTCAGCTCTCAAAGACTGCTCCTGGACTTCATGGGCCTTCTTTGAAGACTTGAAACTCATTTCCAAGCTGGCAACACTCTGTCTTTCAACGGAAAGCTCTTCCTTTAACTCCTTTAACTGCTGGGCCAGATCTTTGAGACTTTCAACTTTCTCAGTGATAAGTTTCTCGGCTTCGGCTAGTTGTAACTTTAGTTTTGCAATAGCAAGCCTCTGCTCTTCAACTTCTTGCTGGTGAAGGTTGTGCATTTCAATGGACTTCATCTCTATTGACTGAAGGCTGACCTGAAGGGCCTGGATTTCTCCTTCCTTCTGTTCAAGCACCACCTTTAAGCCTTGTACTTCCCTGTCTTTGAATACCACATCTTCAGTCAGTTTTTGTGAAAGTCCTTCTACATCCAAGAGTTGCCTTTGCAGACTGTCTGCCTTGTTTTGAAATTGGGCCAGTTCCTGCTGTTGTGTGACAAGTTCTTGATCTTTGGAAATCAGTTTTTCTTTTAGGACTGAGAGTTCAATTTCGCTTTTCTTCAGAGACTCGACAGTTCCCTCAATTTTACTTTGTAATTCTGATATTTTGCTCTGATTATCTGTAATAATTTGAAGCAGTTCAGTCTCCTGCTCCTCTTTGGCCTTGGTCAGTTGAGCAAGTTGTGACTGGGCTCGATCCCGCTCTTCTGCTAGACTTGCTTTGATGTCTATTCCTTCTTGGGTTAATTTCTCAATGCACGATTCAGCATCAAGCTTCTGATGCTTCATTTTGTGAAGTTCGAGGCTCAGGGTATCTAGCTCAGCAAACATGTCGTGAGCTTTTTGCTCCTGTTTTTGAAACTTTTCCTCCATCCACGCTTTTTGCTGCTCTCTCGATGTAAAAAGCTCCTCACTCCTTTTTCTCTCGGCATCCAGCTCAGTTTGCAGATTTGCGACGGTATCATCCAGAGCTGAGATTCTGGCTCTGAGAGAGGCATTCTCTTCTACCACTTTTTGATGGTCTGCCAACTTTTTCTCATATTCCACAAGGGAGATTTGGGCATTTTGCAGGTTGGATCTGACCGTGTTAAGAACTTCCTGTTGTGTAGTATTTTCTGTTTCAATGTTTTGGCATTTGGATTGTAGCATATTGACCATATCCTCCAAAGAGGCGACTTTTGCCTCCAGTGCCCCGCGTTGCTGTCGAAGTTCGGCAGATGCAGCAATCTCTTCTGTCAGCTGGCCTTCAAGTTGTTGAAGATGAGCAAGATCAGTTTCCAAAGCTGCTATCTGGGAGATCAGAGTTTCCTGCTTGGTCCTTGAAGCTTGTTCCTGCACTTCCTTCTCTGCTTGCATATTATCTATCGACTGCTGAAGATCTGAAATACGCCCCTCCAAGCGCTCGGTTTCCTTTTCAAACGAGCTTCTCTCTTCTGCCAACAGTGTTTCGACGGCAATTTTCTCCTTCTTAACAATGGAAATGGTTTCATCCAGCTGGGAGAGTTTTAGAGTCAAATCTGCAAGTTCCTGCTGCAGTTTCTCCCGCTGTGGAGGCAGGAATTTACAATTTAAAAGACGCAAAGACGAGGAGCAGAACATGTTAGAAGGGATACTAATTACTTCAGTGTCATGATGTATGTGTGGAGTAGCGACTCAGACTTGGTGTGTGACCAGCTGGTTATTTTTTACAAATACGGGTACCCGTGTTACAATGGTTCAATTACGATCTTTCTATGACAAAATTGTACAAATATTTGAAGCGCTGCAAAATTATATACCGTAATTATTTCAATTCATAAATTACACTATACTGCTCCATACTGATCACCATTCTTTACGGCTCCTGAGCCACGCCTCGATAGGGGCTATCAGAACACATTTTCTTTACCTGTACTAAACTAAAAGTAGCATTACATAATCTAGGACCAACCACCAGTTCTGGAATAAATTGAATGAAAATCTGGATGAAAACGTGAATAGCATACACAATAACGCATACCTCTACGATGGGTCCCAGGACTTCGCCTTTCTCTTGGGTTTGCTGTAAGAGATTGGCGAGCTCATCTTCCAAGACCGAGATCTTTCCTTGCAAGATCTGAATTTGCTCCGAGAGACAATCCTGAATGACGAGGTAAAAACAGCCAGCAAAGGAGGTCAGGATGGATGGAGGAGAACGCGAGATAAGAACCATTCTTGAAATGTTACTAGGAATAAAAACAACAAAGTCACCCTGTCAGTGAGGGCCTGGTTCAGCTCCCTTTGTAGCAGGTCTTTCCTATTCTCCCACTCGGCCTCGGATGAACCGTGAGCTTCTGTTAGTTTGGCGACCTCCTCCTCTGCCCTCGCGAGCTGCCCGAAGGTGTTTCTCATCTGGTAAATGAGAAAGGATCTCTTTTATACAAAACAGCCGGCTGCGGCGATTTGGGACCGTCGCCGTAGAAACAGAAATGGCTCCCTACCTGAGCGGCAAGCGTGCCGTTCTCCTCCATGAGTTCGTCGATCCGTCTCTCTTTCTGACTGTTGTCCGTTTTGAGGTCTCGACACTGCTTTATGACCTCGTGGACCCGTGTGAGGAGTCTGCAACGGAGAAATGAATAATGAGACACGCAGAAAGACGTCCTACAATTCAGGACGGATTTTTATGCAAGGGTTACCCATCGTTCTTCTGCTGCAGCTCAGTCAGGGCAGCTTTCTGCTCCTTCTCCATCTCCTCCTGATCCCTCTGCAAGCGCTGCAGTTTGTGCTGGAGCTGACTGATCCGACCCTCTGTCGGAAGAGAAAGACGGCGAGGATGAGACGTACTTCATAAAATCTAATCGAGTAGTCCGGTAGTCCCCTATTGTACGATTACCCCTATTGTAACTTGTCCTAGACGACCCAGGAGTCTTAAAGAATGGTGACCAGTATGGGGGAGTGTACAGTAATTTAACTACAACACGATTTATTGAGTTGTTGTTCCACGAGTTATGTCCGTAATTATTCTGTAAGCTCGCATAGCTAGCGTCTAACCTTTCTCCGAGAGGAGGCCCATGCGCTCGGCCAGTTCTCGCTCTAGTTCGTCACGCACGTCTCCTTCGCGGGCCAACTCCTTCCGTAGCCTCTTCACCTGCACCTGAGGCGTGCTCATCAGCTCCTGTATCGGGGAGCTAACAGAAGAAAGAACGGGACGATCAGGCGAATGTAAATGTAACCCACACGTTGGTGGATAGACAGACACACCCGGATTCCGAAGCGATAAAACAAAGATGTAGGTACGATTTTTTTTTTTAGCCCCGCCCCCCAAGAAGAGCAGGTGGGTCAAGCCTTTAAATAACAACAGGCAGACAGGTTGGAGACGCACGGTGACACACGGCTGTGGGTAGCTCACCCGACGAACGAGCTGGAGGCCACGGTGTTGAGCTCCACGAAGCTGACCAGGGGAGAACGGCGGGAAAATACGGGCGAGCCGTCCTCGCTGTGAGAGGACGTACTGCTCACAGACGAGGTGTGGATCAAAGCTGAAAGAGATGAAGGGGTGAAGACGTGTGATTATTTCAATGATACCATGACACCATGTGGAATACAAACGAGACCATTATACATCTGAAGCTTTAATAAACACTCACAGCTTGTGGTGAGGAGTTTGTCCAAACCTTCACGCAGAGACAAACCGCTCACGCCATGCTGCACGTAACGCAACATCGTCGCCATCTGCAGCTGGGGGGAGAAATAGAACGAGAGGAACAATTATTTGTTCTGCTGGACAAAGGGAAACATGGTGACACTTCTGGAAACTTCATCTGGTGGAGACTTAACAGGGATTTATGGGAATTAAGAAATTTGGAGAAATTTATATAAACTAAATCTGGTTTGGTGAGTATAATTTTGCAAAATAAAATGCTACACAATATCTTACACACAGCACACATACAGTTATGCAATATGCATTTCATTTTACATGAAAACTGTTTTTGTTTTGTGCGCAGGATTCGAGATTCGAGTGCGTTATGCCATGGAAACATGCGCAGTCCGTGTAGGGGGCGTGGCATCTGTCGCCCTGCAGCAAGTTCGTAGTTATTCAGCTAACTTGGGATTTTGTAAATTCACTGTTTATACCCATGAATTTCCATTAATTCCCATTAAAAAATTCCAGTTGTGAACATTCCCGGAATTTTGCAACCCCACACACACACACGGAGGGGTTACCTCGGTTTCAAAATCCACTTTGGGCACCAGACCGCTGTCGACGAGGCCATAGTAGCACAGGAGCAGCACGACCTAAACATAGAGAATATTGTTTTTCATACAGACTCACACACACACACACCAATTTCACTGAATATCAGCTGCTTATAACACGAACTGGAGCTTTACAAGTGTTTGTTGCCACTAAAACGCCGCACCTTGGTGAGCTCCATTTCCAGCATCCTTCCCTTTGCCAGTGTAAGGAGGACACACTCTTCTACGTGACACACATCTGAAGGAGATAACGACAAGGCCAAACACGTCATTCAAGAAAGGAAAGACCACACACCCCTGAATATAAAGTCAGGAGCAACAAAACCTACCGTGGAGAAAGTCAGTGATGATGGACAGACGTTCTGCTTGAGGCAGATGCACAGGCGCCTGATTAGGCTCCTCCCCCTTCCTGCAATAACCAATCAGAGAGAGAATAAACGTGCGGTAGGATATAACGCATAGACAAACATTTCACAGCATTTCCACGAGTCGTTGCTTGGACTCACGACTCACAGTTTATAGGCGAGTCTGAGCAGCAGAGATCCGTCCTGCAGGTGAGCGATTCGCTGCACGGGTTCGTCCAGCTGCAGGCCGTTGATCTGCAATTAAACATCATGGATCACGTTGTATATTTGCTTGCAACAATAAATAAAATCAGGGAACGTGATGAAGTGGACGTACCCATGCCAGAAGTGCCTCTTCCTTGGCTGGATGCAGTGCCATGGCTGTCTGAAAGTACAAATGTATTGGTTAATTTTCCCATTTTATTAGACTAAGAGTCATATTTGTCACAAAGTACACATTTTTATTTGTTGGGTTATATTTTTGAGGAACGGCCATGATGGTGAACGAATGAAATACTATATACACTAATGTATAGCTTTATATTTTTCCCACTAAAAGACGTCCCTGTGATGAAGCTTTGAGTAAACGAACAGGATGTAGCTTCATTAAAACACAAAAATACTTTGACACGAGTGTATAACAAATTAAAATAATAATAATAATAATAATAATAATAATAATAATAACTGTTGTGCGCGTATACACAGTGATTTACGGTAAATTTCGTCTCGTTTGAAATAAAAAGCAGGTCAATTTTATATAGGAGAAAATCAATTTTTACACATTTTCACTCCTAAAATGTTACAGACTGTTTTTAATATCATGAATAAAAATTTTCGAGATAGCAGAAATAATAAAGCTGAGATATTGGTGAAAACTGTTCTGTTAAAACAAACATATAAAATGATATTAGGAACACGCTGCTAGATATAAATCGAAAAAAAATATTTAGAATATAAAAAAAGTATAATACTCTACAATGATAATTATAAACAAAAAATAATATACAAAATAATACATTTAATCACGTAGATTTAAAACAACCGAGTGCTGTTTACCGTAAACCCGCGGATATGCGCTCATCATGATTTCTACATTCACACGCGCTCGAGTTTTCGGTTCTTTTAAACGAAAGTAAATTAAAACTGTACTTATTTATCTAAAAATATAGGTCTATTAACTCACAATTACCAGCTCATTCCACAATATAACAAGTTATACACGTTTATTTTATATACTAAATCAACGCGTTTGTAGCCCAGTGTGACCTTTACAACAACAAACACACAGAAATACGTGCTAATAATAATATTATATTTCTATAAATAACAAATAAACACAAGTTAACTCACCTTATTAGTCCAAAAATCTTAAAAACTGAACATTAGTTCTGGTTTAATGAAATATATGTTGGTATTTCTCGATTCTTTCATAGACGAACTTTTTTCAAACGGCGGCGCTCAACTATCTGGAGTTTTTTGAGCTGCAGCCGAGTCATCTGATTGGATGGATTGAATTGTGATGTAACGCATATCCGGTGTTTCATTGGTTGAGAGAAAATAAAACGAGCCAATGAAGACTCGAGGTGGGTGCGTCAAACTGATGCCGGAAGTGAATTTCCCTTCGAGTATATAATTTATATATATTTGTTTTTAGTTTTATATATATATATTTATAATTTTTTTTATCAGAAAAATATATAATAATTATTTTTTTATTACATCTTATGCATTTTTTTAAATAAAGACTTTCGAGAAATGTATTGATCGTTTTTCTGTTGTGTTGCCATCACCTCGCAATTTCACCCTTTTTTAAGTTAAATTCTGTAAAACTGTATTTCTGTAACACTTTTAACAATAGACAATTTCCCAAAGCAGCATTATACAATAAATAGATTACAGATATACAATTTTAAATGTATAAATCAGTCTCTAGGTGTATCCTTTATAGGTTTACGCAACAAACACCAAACTCACATTTGTTTACACAACTTTATAACCTCTTCATATCTGTAAAGCTGCTTTGAGACAACGTCCATTATTAAAAGCACTAAACAAATAAAAAATTAATTGAATTTCCACATTAGTACACAATAGTCTAGTAAAAAAAAATGTCTACAAACAGTAATGTGGATGATCTACAACAGAAGATGATCACTCCAGGGTCCTCTTCTGAAGGCCAAAAACAAGAATCTGAGGCGATCATAGGCTCAGACTCACCCAAATAGAACAGCGAAAACCTTGAAGACTAAGAAATCTGTTTGGTTTGCCTGAGAATAAAATTATATTGGAAATACACAAGAATCCTAATGTGTGCCATATTTTAAATGCACCGAACATCCAGTGCTTTTGTACATATAGTGTACACGTGTTGTGGTTACCAAATTCTAACCTTCTGGTCATGTGCATCAACATCATGTGTCTGTTTTGTGGCTTTTGGCTTAGGAAGTAGTTCAGCCAGGAGATCATATGAGGCGGAGAATGAGGAAATAATGCGGAATAAAATCACAGCATGCTCTGTACAGAAAGTTGTGCATTTTTGCATGAATTAATCCGTCAAAGGCAATTAGTCAGTTTTGTTATGTTGATAATGTTAGTAGCAATAAAATATAGGAATTGAGACTTCAACTCGAAGACATCCTCTATAATTGTGTGCCTCCATCTTTGTGGCTAAATTCTCCCTTGGCACGAAGAAAATATTTACACACTCTCGGCATTCGGTCAGTTCGTTTCTCCGAACATTGAAACACTTTGCAGTGCCTCTTGATAAACTTAATTAGTTGGAGATTTCTGTATTTCTGTAGTTCATCCCAGAGCAGTTCAATAGGATTTAAGTGCAGCCACTGGGAAGGACGTTTTGTAAAAGATATCACTCCAGACGACAGTTTGCTCTCGAATTAATGCTTACAGAGCTACGCTTCGGCTCATGGTCTTGTTGTGTGGAAGTCGGTTCCAATGAGCCCAGAGAATCGCATGGTGTGATGGTGAGGTATGGAATGGAAGCCATGTTGGTTCAGGATTCCTTTCACTTTCTGAAAGAAGTCTTCCACCTTCCCTGCTCCAAAACAACCCCAAACTATTAATCTTTCACCTCCATGTGTGACTGTGGGGGTGAGGCACGTCTCCTCTTCTGGTCTCCATCTTACACAAGTGCTTCTCTTCGAGACAGAAATGTCCCATTTGGACTCCATGGAATTTTCTTCCAATCATTTACTGTTCAATTTGTACTGTAGATACTTTAATGAATGTAGATTGTGTCGTCAGTGTGCCTCGTGTTTTATCCTATAGAACTTATGCTATATGAGAAGTAACAGTTCTTTGTTTATCCTGGTGTTGATATTTGCCTGTTCTCGCTTTCCGAGGTATTTTTTTTATCAGCGTTCTTCAGACCAACAGATTGAGTTGCCCCAAGCGATTTAAAGCCTTCAGCAGGACGACATTTCAAAGTGTTTGAGGCTTTCCAGCTCCAACAGGTGCCCAGCCAGAACTCGAAGGATCCAGTTACAAACCTTAAACTCCTTCTGCATGGCAACAGACTCCAGATATACTTCACACACGCACACACACACACACACACACACACACACACACACACACACACAGAGTACACAGTACACAGCCAACACCCTCACCTGTGGCTGCCAGCCTTCAGCTCTGACACCCAAGGACTGATAAGAGAACAATAGAATCAAGAAACAATTCAGACTTCGACAAAACCGAGTGTCTTGTGCTCATCCCATAACTCCTCCTTCTGAACATCCTATAAACACACGCAGGTATGTTCATATCACCTTCTTCTCAACGTTCCTTCCAAATGGAGCTCACACACACTCAAAGAAACTTTTAGGAAATAGGAAATAAACTTTTCCTGTGCCTGGTTGTCTTGGTGCTCTTTAGCGTCGGCCAGTCGATCAGACGGCTAGACGGCCAGACGGATGTTCACAGCATACACCAGATGTTTCCCAGGAGTGGAAGCTGTTGCTGTAGTTTGATATGCTGTGCATCCTGAGATGTTTTTCTGCTGAAGTGATTAGGAGTGACTTTCTGTTACCTTTGACCTTAGTATGAAGGACCAGAAGAAAAAAATTTTAATCTCCAAACATTTAATACTTTGCCGGGCCTCTTGTAAAACTTGCCAAAGATGTTCTTCACTAGTTGGAGATTTCTTTACGATCCAGTTCATCTCAGAACAGTTCAATAGGATTTAGGTGTGGTGACTGGGCAGGTCATTCTATGATTCATATCACTCCAGATGACTGCATGCTCTCTGAATAACGCTTACAGAGCTACACTTCGGCTCATCGCCTTGGTCACAGTCCAGATGGAATCGCATGGTGTATGGTGAAGTATGAAATGGGAGCCATGTTGGTTCAGAAATCTTTCCAGAACCTTCCCTGTCCTAAAACAAGCCCAAACTATGTGACTGTGAGGGTGAGGGAGTCTGATCACACCTTCTCTCCTGGTCTGTGTTACACAAGTTCTTCTAGAGACTAAACGTCCTGTTTGGACTCCACAGAACTTCCCTCAGCCTAATTCTCGTGAAAATGAGGAATATTGTATTATGGCCGAAATGAGAGTTGTTTTCTGATGTGATTAATATTGTTAATTTAATTTCTTTTTTTTTTTATGTTTACTTATCAGGACATCGTCTTTCTTGACCTACACAAATTATTTTGTGATTGTTCGATGTTCAATTTTATGAAGAAAAAAAAACATGCTGTTGTTACATGTCCTATTTGACTTTTGCGCAAAATTAAGTTTAATTATGTGAAAATCTTTTTTTTTTTTTTTTTAACTAACATAAAACTGCAGGTCGATTTTCACCCATAATACAACAGATATTATTATGCTTAATTATAAAAAAAAAAAAAAAAAAAAAAAAACCTTTAATATTAAAACATAACCTACAATCTGTTATAGATCAGATAATAAATAATAATTATAATATAATATATATAATTAAAATATAATTATTTAATAAATAATAAATATAATAATTAAAATGAAACAATTTTAAATAAAAACCGAGGTATACAGTCCACGTGGCTAAAGAAAAACAAAAAAACATTTAAAACAGTGTTTACATGGTGATCAATGCATAAAGAATTGGGTTTTGTGATGAAAAACAATTTTGAATAATAACCGCTAAATTATAATAAATTTAACATATAAGCACAGCATAAACAGCAATATTTGCTTGTCATTGATTTATGGTATTTCCTCCTGTTTTCTTCTGGACATTTAGTACTATGTGAGGAAGACTCTAAAGGATGAAGATGATCAGGAAAAAAGGTACATCTGTGGTTTCATAAAAAAAAAGTGAGATGGTATATAGTAGTTATTAGTTTATTCGTTCATCTCTCCTTTCTTTTGTAAAATGAAAAATAAATACGTATGATTGTGTCTAATAAAGTGATCGAGTGATGGAATTTCAGCTTGTTTTTTTTTTTACAAAAGATATTTGAAAATTGCGATTTTAATGACGCGTATTAAACTGTACCAGGACTACGCTTATTTATATATTAAAAGGTGTTTATTTCACGACATGTTCGACTGCGAGAACGAGAAGACCGTTGTTCCTGATGTAATATTTGCGTCTGGATTACACAAGCGTGACGCGTTACGAAAGACGGAACATCAGGCGTTTCTTTATACAAGTCTTTAATGCTTCATTTCTTTCAACAGAAGAAATAAAAACTATATGCAGGTATTAACAGTGTTTAAATCAAACTATTTGGTTCTAAGCTAGAGAGGGAAAACAACAACAAAACACTATCGCCGTGCGCAAACAGAACAAAAGGGCCATAAAGCAAAATAACAAAAACAACTGCTACAGCGTGTTCAGTCCCTTTTGTGACATGGTGAAAGTTTATACACACACACACACACACACACACACACACACACGTGTGAGCCCACATAAATACGTTAAAAGAAAGGGGGGGGAAAAATAAATAATTACAAACAGGTTTTGATTATGGAAAAGAGGTCCGACAGTCAGATGGGAATTACGCATGTGCCAATAATCGATTGTATAAATATATTACGTAATATTTAACACCTAAATGACTGATATTTTGTAAATGGTGATTAAAAAGGTTTATAAAGTGATAGAATGGATTATTGGCACGTGCTGACTGATCAGGCAAAAAGGGTAAAAGTGCTTTCACAACTCTGGATAAAAACGTCGGTTACTGAGGTTGTGTCAAGCACGATACTCCTCGCGCGCGCGCGCACACACACACACTTACACTCTCATACACACACACTTTATGCATGTTACAGTATGTTTCATACATGCCGAAAATCATATACAATTTTTAAAGCCAAGTTCGGCCCCGCCCACTTCATTCTCTCTCTCTCTCTTTCTGTAAACTCTTCTTTGTTCATCTGATTTCAAATCATTTATTCACAAAAACATTTACAAACATATCAGTAGCTCCTGAAACATTTCAGGAAATTGGCAAACACTCATTAGAAGGTCTGGAAGAAAAAAAAAATAATAAAATGAAATAAAAATAAAACTGCAGCAAAGAAATTTCCAGAGACAAGACTCCGCCTCTGCTTTTAAACCCTTTACAAATATGTTAATGAACAAAATAAAAAATGCAATCAGATCTTCCATTGGAGCTCATTAATATTCATAAATGAGACCTCGTGCCCGCCGTTCCTTCAGTTCAATGATTTGGAAACGTAATGTATTTATTGCGCAGCGTCATGCGAGCGTGAATATTCATTAGTAAACCGCGCCCCCTTTTGTCCGTCGGGTCGTAGATATTCATGAGCTATTCGACTATGCTAATGATGTCCGGAAATGCGCTAGCCGAACTGTGGTGGAGTTGTAAAATGCAACCGAACCAACACACACACACACACACACACACACAGGTTAATTAAAGGTTAATCGAGAAGAGTTGAGTTGAACTTTTCCCCAAAATCCACGTGATTGAAAAGACACCGGGATATCTGGGTGTGTGTGGGTATGAGGAGGGGGTATTAAGGGGGTAAAAATGATACATCTGATTGGATGAGGTAATACTTATAAGTTCCAGGCTTTTATATGCGCAAGTCACAAACAACTGGGCAAAACAAACCCACTGCCTTGTTTTTTTTCCCTTCAACATTTAGACTTGCACAAAATAGTATCAATGGGGGACAAAGATTCTGATTGGACCGAGCCATCGTCTATGTGCATGATTGGCTGAAACCCTGACGAAGTGAAGAGTCGCTGAAACCTTATCAGGAAGGGAAAGCAAAAAGAAATTCTTGATTTCCACCGTTTACCTTCAGCGCGAGTTGTTTGCTTGATCAATGAACTGAAATGACGTTTAGGATGAAAACAGCGTTAGGACGAGAGGATAAGCGAGAGGCGGAGCTTATCATCCCGCTCTGATTAGTTAGGACAAGGAAGGGGGAGGGGGGGTGCATTGGGCAGAAAAGAGACCGACAGAAATGGATCATGGGATAGCAAACTGCACCACCAGCTCTTCTTTGGCATCCACCTTGATCTGCGAAATGGCGCTGTAGGCGTACGCGGCCACCTTACACACCTGCGAAACACGGAGATAAAAGAGCCAGATCAACACTCTGTACATTTAACGTGCATCTGTGTGTGTGTGTGTGTGTGTGTGTGTGTACCTGCTGGATGTCGGAGTAGGGCACTAGTTCACTGGCAAGCACTTGGTGAGGCTGTGAAGTGAGTGAGGGCAGAGGAGGCGGCTTCTTCTGACTCAGAGTACCACTTAACACTGCCAGCTTCGTGCTGACACACACACACACACACACACACACACACACACACACACACACACACACACACACACACAGAGAAATAACTACAAGTGCAACGACATTGAGGGGCGGGGCTTGACGAGCAGTCATGTGGTCATGATTGTGGTTTTTTTTTTCCTGTCTTGTGCATAGATTTGTCCCCCAACACACACACACACACACACACACACACACACACACACACACACACACACACACACACACACACACACACACACACACACACACACCTGTATTGTCTGGCTTTGTCCATGTACTCATGTTGCTCCATTCCCTGCGAGTCTGCAGCTGATACATCGATGATGTTCCTTAGAGAAAAACAAAATCGGTTTATATTTCCCTGTGACACTGATATCCTAACATCAGCACAATGTGTGTGTGTGTGTGTGTGTGTGTGTGTGTGTGTGTGTGTGTGTGTGTTTCTCACTGCGCTGTCTTGTTGATGATGGACAGTAGGGCCTGCTCGTCTGTACGGGTGGACGAGATGTTGGCTGGGTTCCGCTCCGTCCCGTTCGGCGGTTTGCTGTCTGGGTTCGGGTGCGGAATGAGCGGCTTGCGCTCGTCTCTCTCCTGTGGGGGAAAAAAAATATAAAAAATTAAATAAAATAATTCGGCCAAGGTCAACCCCTACTGCAACAGAAAGCTGGAAGCGGCTGCAAGTAGTAAATCATGTGTAATTTTTCCCCCTTATTGTGCGTCAATGCTACAAAATCAGCATATTTGTTCTACAATACCGGTGTTGGAAACACAACCTCACACCCTGCTTCAAGAAAGAGTGCGATATCACAGTCCACACAAACAAGACCGTCTCTGAAAATCTGTCCATCCTGCCTGCTGTGCTCGGCTGTGTCCCAAACGCCACCTTCTCTCCCCAAGTCAAATACTTCTCAATCTTGACCGATTAAAGACTAGAATTTAGGACACAGCCTCCAAAACCGACTGGCAACCGACCGCTGTGTCCTAGAACACCCACAGCTCTTGAACCGGCGCACTCATTTCGGGAGTCTGGTCTCGACAGCGTGGTTTAACGTGACTCACGCTCCTGTGACTGTCCTTTAGTGTGTCCATAAAGTCTCGCTATAGTGGCTTTGTCTGTTCCTTTTGTTTCTATGTAACAAACTTGGTTAAAAAAAAAAAAAAATAAAAAAATAAAAAAAAAAAAAAAAAAAAAAGCAAGAACATGACACAAGCAGTGCGAAGAAGAAAATCCTGTGGAGTCCAAATGGGACATTTGTAATGAAGTACCATTCCATACTTCATTAAAACAAGACGACGAGCCGAAGCATAGCTCTAAAAAAGCGTTACTTCAAGAGAGAGAAAGCAGGAGCGACATCCTATATGGAATGGCCTGCCCGGTCACCGCACCGAAATCTTATCGAACTGCTCTGGGATGAACCGGATCTTAAAGTATCTCCAAAGTTTTTCAGCTGGATGTTTGGAGAAACTAACAATCCGGATGCGGAGACGGAGTAAAGCTGTTTACGATTTTGCGCTGAAAATAAAGTGCGTCTGGTGAAAGGAAATCTTCATACCATTACCACTGCCGCGTAGAAACTAAAGCAATGTGCACGACGTGCCACTCCAACACCATTTCTACACTTTTGGTCGGCTATAACGATGACAGATTTGCTCAACCTTCTGACCAAACAGACCCACTACAGCTGTGTTTGGATCAGTGACAAGGTATTGGGGCGGTTCTATCTTTAGCCTGACTTTGACCCAGTGAAAGAGAAGCAGGAGGGGATTAGGGATGGTACCTGCAAACATTTAGTGCATTAGACTGAATTCTGACTGAAGATGAATCACTGATTGATCAATCACTGTGTATATGTGTGTAGATATAGAGGTCAGGATTTGCACATGCGCAGAAACCAACTTCGTGCACACCAAGCTTTTGAATACATATAACTATATATTTGCATACATTAGAAATATACAATTATGCAAACATAATCTTTGACAATCTTATCTCTTCTTACAAAAAATTAAGTGTATATTATATTTATCTTTGCTTTTTAAACCACAAACTGATGAACCCCAAAGAAAAGTCAGTCGAACCCCATATTTAAAGGATGACAGTCGTCGAAGCATGAGGATATGTTTACATTTATTTGTACACACCAATATTTTAATAAGTATTTCTTCTATAAACGGATACTTGTGTAGATTTTGGGTTTATCCCGCTAACATGCTAACAAACATTTACCTGTTCGGTTGTTTCGCTCTCGCTGCTGTAACAGCACCCCATCGCAGCTCGAGCCCACTCACACTTCCGGTGTCTCCCTCTGCGCTCTGATACACGAGGGAACTCAAACCCTCAACAATTAAATATATTTAGAGAAAAACTCCGAAATGTTCCGCGTCTGTTCCAGGGTTCCTTCTCGCGTTAAGGAGTGTCACATGACACCTTTCTGCGAACACAAGGCAACAACGTGACGACTTCCGCCATTATAGCGATTTCCGGAAATGAGAACTACTTCCGGTTTTGGAGCGAAGTCGGTTGCAGAAGTGCTAAAATAATAATAATAATAATAATAATAATAATAATAATAATAATAATAATAATAATAATAATAATAATAATAATAAAAAAGGTTCGAAGAAAATCATATACATTTTATTTGACTTCAGAATGTTTTAATCACAAATACAGATTCATTTTCTGAAAAACTAAATAAAAACAACATACAATTCAATTCATTTTTATTTGGGTTGCGCTTTTAACAACGAACATTGTCTCAAAGCAGCTTTACACAGAAAATGTGGTGCTAAAAAATTTACATGTTCTTTATAAGTGTAAGTTTGTCCCTGATGAACATGTCGGTGGAGACTGTGGTGAAGGAAAAACTCCCCGAGACGGCATAAGGAAGGAACCTTGAGAGGAACCAGACTCAAGAGGGAACCTCATCCTCATCTGGGTTGCACCGAATGTCCATTAACTACAGTCCAAATCCATCCTCAAAGCTCCTGTTCTTACTCTGTCATTTACACTATACAGCCAGAAGTTTATGGACTTCACACTCGTGAACTTTTGAACATCCAATTCCACACTGATTGGCTCTTATAATAGCCTCCACTCTTCTGGGAAGATGTTTCGCTAGATTTTTGTGAGATCCCATTCATTCACAAGGGTGTCAGTAAATCCAGGTACTGATGAAGGTGAGTTGAAGTGGCCTGGGGTGATGTACAAATTTGTTTAGGTCAATAGAGTTAAGGTCAGAGATTTATAGCAGGAGCTCTTCCACATCTTCCAACCAATATGAAGCATATCTTCATGGGCATTGTCGTGCTTGAACAGGTTTGGGTCTTCTATACGTCCTGTACAAAATGTGTGCTTTCAAACTTTTGGTATCACTTTGAGGAGCACATATTGATTCTTTTGACGCAATATACTCACTGAGTTGAACATCCAATTCTACATCGAGTCCCCTTTTGCTCTTATAATAACCTCTTCTGGGAAGATGTTCCACTAGATTTTCGAGTGTGGCTGTCTGGATTTGTGAATGCAATAGTGTTATATGGTACTCTAATCCATCCCAAAGGTGTTCATTAGGGTGATGTCTCAGCTTTATAGCAGGAGATCTTCCACTTCAAACCATGTAAAGCATCTTCATGGAGCTGGCTTTCTGCACAGGGAAATTGCGATGCTGGAACAGGTTCGGGTTTCCAAGTTCAAGTGAATGAAAAATGTCATGCTACCACATCCAAAGACGTCCTGTACAATTGTGTGATTCCGCCTTTGTGGTAACAGTCAAGTCAAGTCAAAGTCAAGTCAAGTTTATTTCTATAGCGCTTTTCACAACAGACATTGTCTCAAAGCAGCTTTACAGAACTCAACAGTAAAGGTGAACAATGTGTATTAATACCTGATGATCAGCCATGGCGACCGTGGCAAGGAAAAACTCCCTTAGATGTTATGAGGAAGAAACCTTGAGAGGAACCAGACTCAAAAGTGGAACCCATACTCATTTGGGGGACATCAAGAGTTTGATCATAAATCTTTAAACACTACAGAACACTGGAGAGTGAGAACTAACATGAGCACTGGAGTGTGTGATTATGAGTAATGTTCTTTCTACAGTCTCCTACAGTCATTTGATGTTATAGAACTAGAAGCTACTGAGCAACTCATAAAATAGCTCAACATTTGAGATCATCATAAATCCAACACCAGAGCCATGCCAGAGCCTTTACACACTTAAAAAGGTCCAATGTCCAAACGCTAAATGAGGTGGAGTCAAGATACGTCTCTAGATGGTTCGGGATGTTTGCGGGGTTGCCATCTACTTCTTTAATGGTCGATAATCTTCATAAGGTGGGACATGACTGGAGCAGGAGCAACCTCAGGATGCCTCAGTCATGTGTAATTATTTAATTATCAACTATAACTAACAATTATCTATTTATTTGAATGAATTACTTGTTGCTGTTATAATAAACTCCACTCTTCTGGGAAGATGCTCCAATAGATTTTGGGGTGTAGCTGTGGAGATCTGTGATCATTCATTTTCGAGTGTTAGTGTGATCATGTAGTGGTGTAGGTGAGGTGAAGAGGCCGGAGGGTGCAGTTGGTGTTCCTGTTGTTTATTCTTATTCATTTTTTATACTATTTGATATTTAATATTAATATCTATTTTCTATTCTACTTTCTTTGTGATTTTTTTTAATACTAATATTTTATACTTTACAGTTTATACTTTTATACTTTGTATTTCTTATTTCATTGTATTTTTTTGAAGGCCACTGGAGCACTTCTACTCTAACATTTATACAGTGTCTTAATGGAACTCGGAAAATCTTAATGCTACAATAAAAGACATTCTGTACCGATTTCAACATCGGGGTTTTGCGGTAGAACCAAGTCAAGTCAAGTCAAAAATCAAGTCAAGTTTATTTCTATTGCGCTTTTCACAACAGACATTGTCTCAAAGCAGCTTTACAGAATTTAAGAGTGAAGGTGAATGGTGTATATTTGTACCTGAAGAGCAGTAAAAAATGAAAAACTCCCTTAGATGACATGAGGAAGAAACCTTCAGAAGAACCAGACTCAAAAGCATCCTGGACCACATACAGATGTGATGGTCAGGTGTCCACGTGCCTTGGAATGTAATTGCAAATTACTTCTTTAAAATGTTTGCTGCGCTGCGATTCGTGGGTTTGCGGTTCCTTGGGGGCCTGTGCCAGATGGAGGCCATTATTCGGTCCTGTTTGGTGATGACGCTGAAGTCCATCATCTTCAAATGATGCAAGGCGGTGATCACGTAGTTTCTAATAAATGAAGTGAACAAACAATAAATATATGAAAGTTTTAACATACATGCTACAGATTAGGCAGTATGACCTTCACCTGTAACCCTGCTCCGTCTCGATGCTGTTTCCGTGAAGTGTGATGGTGTGCAGGAGCGGCAATGCCCCGAGCTTGTCCACCTCAGAGAAACTGCACACCAAGTTGCCATGTAGATACAAAACACGCAACTCCGCCAGCTCAGTAAGGACCTGAGAAAACCAAACACGGTGTTGATGCTCTTACTGATTTAAGAGAACTCTTGTTCCCCTTGACATGGGTAAATTTGTGTATATGTACCGGGTGAATGTGTGTGATCTTGTTGAAGGACAGGTCGAGCCAGGCGAGTCTTTTCGGCTCGACGAATAAAGCAGACAGCGTCTCCATGAGTCCGGTCGTGTCGGTTAAAAGGTTGTTGTTCAGACGGAGTGCCTGGCTAGCAAATTTTCCCTCTGAGGTTCTCCAAGGTACACGCATTCCCTTGTTGGGCTCTTCTGCAAGAACATCTGACACGCACATTCATACATCGGCATTAAGTTGTATAATGTGGTATAAAAGTATTAAACATGTCGGATTACTTCAATCCAAATCCCGAAAACCATTGTGGCCTTACAAACCACGCAAACCTGCATCTCCAAGCTATTGATCTGCTCCAGTGACTCTCCAAACCTTATAGCTCATCTTGGTGTTTACTTGTTTTATACTTGTTTCGCCACTTCGATCCTGTTTGCACGACTTCTGCCTTCTTTTGGATTCAGATTTACTTGGATCAATAAATACTCTGTTTTAAAGGCATGTACATTCGCTCATCTGAGGTTCATGATGCTTCCTATCCCAGATAATAAAAAGAATCTATCAAGCTCCATAGCTTCTCGTCTACACCCTTGACAGAAAGAAGAGTATTCGTTCAATATGTACTATACATTTTTTTTTTTCCTCTGTAAGAAATAAGTTCTATATTATTTTTGTTACTCAGTTATCTGAGTGTTTTCAGCCCATATTCCATCAATTCAAGGGATAAGGGCCATATTGTGATGTCTAGACGACTGGGTCAGAGCATCTCCAAAACTGCAGCTCTTGTGGAATGTTCCTGGTCTGCAATTGTCAGTATCTTTCAAATGTGGTCCAAGGATCATGGGCTCATTGATGCATATGAGGAGCAAAGGGTAGGCCGTGTGGTCCGATCAAACAGACGAGCTCCTGTAGCTCAAATTGCTGAAGTTCATGCTGTTGATGATCGACAGGTCAGAACTGTTTTAGCAGCAAAAGGGGGACCAACATAATTTTAGGAAAATGGTCGTAAAGTTATGATTGGTATATGAGTGTTTAAACTTAATAAATGTAGAATTTTAAAGCAAAAGTTTTTTGCGTTGGCCGGGAATCGAACCCGGGTCAACTGCTTGGAAGGCAGCTATGCTCACCACTATACCACCAACGCACGTGCAATTTAAAAGCGAAACCGATTCAAAACAAACGCCCAATAAATTGTAGTTATATAATTATATTAATAATTATTATTTTTACGTGCCTTCAAAAAACGACATACTTCGCATTAAACAGTCTTTACATTCTAAAAACGATAAATCTTAAATATACAATTCACTTCCGGACTACACGCCATGCCAATTAATCACGTGACTACCCGGACCAATCAGAGCACACAGCACTTTTCCCAGTAATTTAAGTTGGTCTTTTTCCCTACATAAATACACTTAATTTCGTATAATGTTTTAGAAATGTTTACTACAAACACTAATTAAAATGTTTTCAGTAAATTGTTTTGTTCACGCACCTTCTACTGAGCACAGATCTTTAAAAGAGAAGTCCACAGGAGCCCCGAACATGTCGTTTATCTAAACTCATTGAATAAAAAACAAATATATACATTTTAACGCCAAAATTATTTTTTATGATATATTTCAAAATGTATATCGTCTTTAAACACTAAACAACATTCTATACAAACTAACCACCGGAGAGCAACCTGTGTACCAAACATGAACAGTTACCTAGGGAAACGCGCTGTACAGAAAGATGGGAAATGTAGTTCTTATCAAGCGAACACAAAAAATGGCGAACTGCCTCGTTACACTTTGAACGGAATTGCTTTTTATGTTAACTGTATTTTTGTTTTAACATAGAAAAAGTTTTATAATATGAACTCCTGGAGACCCTGTTGCAAGATATGATGCGTAAATGTATGTATAACTATGAAATAATATCAAAAAGTAAGAAAGATATGCATATTTAAAAATATGTTAAGTAGCTTAGTGCTCTTTGGGTCTGTAGTAGAATTTGAAGCACTTCCAGACGCGGCCGCTAGATGGAGACAAAACGCAGTAAATCAGGACATACTTACTCACTTCATTGGGTTGGAGGGGAATTGGGTTATGAGTATGAAATGAAGCTGTTCGACCATAATCGATGGCAAAGTTCAAGTAACATTTATCTAAAGTAGATTATAGCCTCTGTAAACAGTTCTTGCCTCCCAACTCCCAAACTCCCAAATTTTTTTTCTATTTCCTGTAGAAATTAAGAAAAACAAATACCGCAATCCATCAGGTTACTGAGGACCCACCACCAAGCGTGATCTTCTTGGTCCTCGAAATATATAAACATTTAAAGCTCTTGAGGCTGGAGACTCCATCCATAAATGTTAAATAAACATCCCTTTTAGAAAACCAAGAGAAAATCATACCAAAGTTTCTGTTCCTTTGTTTGTCTTTTTTTCATCTGCGCAAGTCTCTATAAATAAATGAGTATAAATATAAATTAGTTATAATACTATAGAAAGAACAGCTGGGACTTTTGATGTCCTAAACGTAGGACAGCTGCAAAGGATGTGGTTGTTCATTGGTTAGGATGTCGGACTTTTGCTCAGAAGGTTGTGAGTACAAATTCCGTTCTCAGGAAACGCCAGAGAAACCTTCTAGAGCTTAAATATGTAAAACGTTTAAAGAAATTTCAACATGAAAATGCTCTTGTGCACAAATCCAGCTCCGTGAAGATATGCTTTACATGGGTTTTAAAATGTGGAGGATCTCCAACCCTATTTGGGATGAACTGAAATGCTAACTAAACCCCAGGCTTCCTCACCTCACCTACATCAGTACCTGACTTTCCTAACCTCCTTGTGAGTAAATGAAATCTCACAAATCTTCACAAAATCTAGTGGAACATCTTCCTAGAAGAATGGAGCTCATTATAAGAGCAAATCGGGACTAAATGTGGACTGGCAATGTTCAGCAAAGAAACGCATACCGATGTTACACTCGGGTGTCCACAAACCTTTGGCTGTATAGGGTATGTTCTGTATCTTTTTTCTATGATCAGAAACAAAAATACACACACACACACACACACACACACACACACACACACACACACGGTGTGTCACAGAAAGTGCTTCTTCGCAGAGAAAGCAAGGCCTGTTTTTTCAACAAAGAAAACCAGTTTACACACACACACACACACACACACACACACACACACACACACACACACACACACACACACACACACACACACATTCATTCATTACAGACTTCTGCCTCATATACAAGGCTACATTTTTCTCAGGTCATGTGATCACTCTTCAGGAATGTACCACTCCAGATGTTGGACTTTTCAGAAAGCTCTTCTATGTTCAGCTTCTTCACAAGCGTTGGTGGTATAGTGGTGAGCATAGCTGCCTTCCAAGCAGTTGACCCGGGTTCGATTCCCGGCCAACGCAAGAAACTTTTTTTGCCTTACGCTAAATGAATTGAATTCAAGACTTATATATTGAATCTAATTTGCTAAAATGATCAAATACACATTATGTGGTTCAAAAGACGTAGATTAGCTCAGAGATCGCCAACCACCGGGTCGTGGAAGAGTTGCTACGGGGTCGCAAGAATGTCTGTGGATTTGACATTGTAATTATTTGCTGTGCTTGTAAATTTCCTATAATTCAGAAAACATCAAATAAACAAATGATGTTAAATAAACATCTCTTGAACGTTTCTTCAGTGTTGGATAGTGTGATAATAGAAAGAAAGACATGATTAGAAATAGAAAAAAAAAACAAACAGAATCAACTTTTACCAGAAAACTCGTTCTCAGTTGGATTCTTGGGTTCAGTCAGATTCAAGACTCTTCAGAGTTCATTCTTACAGTAAAGTATCTTCTACACTTCTAAAGAGGACCTGCCATGTAAATTACATCAAACCAAAGTGGGGAATACGTACGTACGTCGGATAAAACATGGTGGAGTTTCGAATTATCTCCAAAATATATTAATCAAATCTGAAATACTGTTTCATTTCTACAAGCAGGTCATGTGCTTCAAACCCCATGTGTGTAATATGTGGATATGTGTTAGTTAATGATTTAATGAAGGCCTCAGAATAGTTTTGGTATCTTAAAACTAAGCACAAAGCACACACACATCCAGAGTAATGTTCTTCAGAGGTGGTAAAAGTCCACACATCCTTCACTCAGTAGAAGTTGAAGATCCTCAAGACTCAAGACACTTTTTCACTCGAGTTAAAGTAATGAATTTTGGGCTCTGACATGTACTTGGTAACTTGGTAACCGGACCTCATGTTATATTAATATAAAATAATTTAAAATGTTGTTCTCTGAAGAATGTATTCAGTCTGAACATCCACCATGTAGAACACAAGCAGAGTAAAGATGATGATGAGGTGATCAGGAATGTGTCTGTTCTCAGTCATGTTTCCATCACTAACCCCCTCTGTCTCATCCACGTTAACCCCAGACTTCTTTTCGCCTTCTACCTGCTCACCGTGAGCTTCATAAACTAGTCTACGTCTGTGGTGTGTGAGAGACAGGAAATGATACACCAGGGGACTGAAAAAGGCAAGAAACAGTTCAATGGGCTGAAAATGGCGAGAAATTTTTTTTTAATGTCAACAAATAGATTCGAGTCTGTTTTGAAAATGTAAGAAGTAGAAAGTACAGATATTTGTGTAAAAAATGTAATAAGTGAAAGTAAAAAGTCCAAATGAATAAATAGTGAAGTACAATACTGATACCAGAAAAATACTTAAGTACAGTAACTAAGTATTTGTACTTCATCACTTCCCACCTCTCATGCACTATTTCCCAATTTATACACCTCACCAGCAGCACTTTGGTGGTCCTGGGATATGAACCTATGACCTTTTGAGTCTGGTTCCTCTCAAGGTTTCTTCCACATAAACATCTAGGGGAGTTTTTCATTGCCACGAGCTGCTCATCAGGTATAAACACACATCATTCACTTAAACTCAAATTCTGTGAAGCTGCTTTGAGATACTATCCATTGTGAAAAGCGCAAAGGACTTGAACTTGTACCAAAAAGACCAACGATTTAACCACTGAGCTACCACGAGATATGGGGTGTGTGACAAATTAGACTCTTAGATAATTAAACTATTACTAACTATAACTATTGTAAGAAAACGTAAAATTGACACATATAAGGACTGAAGATGAACCTATACGAGGCCACACTACATTTCTACGGACGTCACTCTGAAAAAAAAAGCAATTTCTACGTCCGTTCCCTAACATATCTTCGACCTCATCCTCCATCGTGTCGTTTTTTTCTCTCACTTCCTGAGCTGTGACCTGATTGTTCTGCTTTATTTCTGAAATCGTTGTGCTGTTTTTATCCCCCCGTATTGCTTTGCTCTGCCAAAAACAAGGCGAATGAAGCACTTCTGAAGAAAAAAAAAAAAGCGTCCGCATTGTGATTGCGGTTGCTTCCTTTACGATTACATATAAGATTATGCACCAGTGGTTTAGGGAAATAAATAAATAAATAAAACAGCCAGTGTAAATGCAGCCTGAGGCAGCACTTTATGAGTGTGACGATAAGCCTGGATTGGGATGCAGCCAGTTGGATTCGTACACTTTGTAGTGTGAATATAAATGACTGCGGATGTTTGGGTCATAGAAGAACTGGTGGGCTTATTGCGGTGTGTGTGGGGGAGTAAAGAAAAAGAGAGAGAGAGAGAGAGAGAGAAAAAGGGAGAGAGAGAGAGAGAACGAGAGAAGCTCTCTGTGAGCTTTATCGACCATGTTGTGATGCAGCGGATGCATTGATGATGATGGTTTTGTGCAGTGTGGGAGCTCATTTTGTCTAACCTTGTCTCTTTATCCCGAAGGGCTCACACTCACTCACACACACACACACACACACACACACACACACACACACACACACTCAGTGCTATGATATAATGTCACTGTTATATGGAACCTTAGTATCTTTGAATGCATTTAATATGACATTGACATACGGCAAATATATTTTATATACATATAGATTCTTCAAAATGAAAAAAAAGGTATATAAATAGAATACATTAACATGAGATTTTAATATTTGCAAATAAAGCCCAAAATATTCCAAATTGTAGCCTGTTCATATTCAAAAGTACTTTTTCAGTCCTATTTACACAACATATGTTTTATAATGAAACGTTTTGACCCATTATTTTTTACATTCATCTTTTGTTTTTTATTTTATTTTCCTTTATTTTATATAATTATTTATTTATTTTTGCTAGGCAGTGCCTCGTTACGACACCTCGGACCGTGTTTGCGGCACCGCACACGACTCGGTTTCCGGTAGTGTCATGGCGGCCTACGCGGGTGCGTTTCAAAGCACCGGTAGCATTGAGGAAAATAAAGAATTAAAGCGTAAAGCGCGAGAGGAAGTCCTCCAGAAGGTAAACGAGCATTTATAACAGGTTTACTGGATACGAGCTTTATAATAATTAATTATTGATGAAAATTTAAAGCTGCTTGGGAAGCAGTGGTGCGCTACATGGCTAATGTTTTTAGCCGACTGCCAAATCGCTTCTTATGTATACACAAGTGTCCTGTTTAGAATACTGAAGTTTCCCAGTGTAGAGTTTAGTCAGGTCTTTAACACTCACCTTCGCACTGCTACAGTATATAACTCTGTGTCATGTTCAGTGCGAACCGACTCCTAAAAAGCTGACTAAAGGAATTAGCTTCTAAAGAGTTGATTAGAGTCGACTCCTAAAAGCTGAGTCAAGTTGTCGACCTTGAAAAACTGGCTTAAAAAACCGACTCCTATAAAGCTGACTCGAAGAATTGATTTAAAAAAAACCCTGACTGAATGAATTGATTCCTAAAAAGATGACTCAACGATTCGACTCCTTAAAAACGTAATTAAAGAATAGGTTTCTAAAGAGTCGACTCTTAAAAAGCTGACTCAAAAAATCGACTCCTAAAAGGCTCAAAGAACTGACCCCTAACAATCTTTCTTCTCTCTCTCGCTAGGCCAAGCGTCAGTATGAGAAAGACGAGCGAAAAGAAAAGCAAAGGAAGGCCCGAGGTGAAGACACCTGGATGCTCCCAGATGTTGAGCAGCGGCTGCAGCAGATAAATGAGGTATGTGGGGGTGGAAGAAGTTCTGTGCGCACAATATGTTTATTCCTAATGATTTTGTTGTGGTTATCCCCCCCCCCCCTCTTTTTTTTTAGGACCATTCTGTGAAAAGCAAGAAGAAAAAGGAGAAATCCAAGAAGAAGAAGAAGAAGGAGAAGAAGAAGAAAGAGAAGAAAGAGAAGGCGAAATCCCAGGACGATCAGTCGTCTGATAACTCTGAGGTCTTCTTGCTGGTCTATTTATTTGTCAGCATGTTTATATTGTACACTTTTGAGCACCAGTTACTTATTCATACTAATGTTTGTAAAGTATTTTTAGTGCCTTTCTTTTCTTTTCTGATGTATTTTGTACTTTGGTGTTCTTTTTCACGTCTCTTGATCACGAATCTGCAGGAATCTGATGATTGGGTGGAGGCTCCGTCTATAACAGGAAGTGTTGATAAAGCATGGAAGGTCTCGGATCAGACTCAGGCTCAGACCACCAGCAGTTCCAGCGAGAGGGTGCGTGTGAAAGGCTGTAGAGGGAATGAGAAAGCGTGAAAAAGTGTGTGTGATTTGGGACACGCCCACAGTAAACTCACAATGGTGGGACCGTTTGTCTTTCTCAGCAGAGAGACGAGTGGATGACGTTTGACTTTTTGGCCATGAAGACAACGTCGGTTGCAGAGCGTCGCGCAAAGAAGGAGGCGGAGAAAGAGGCGGAGCGCGAAAAAGCACAGAGCATCGAACAGGTGACGCGACGTGTGCGAGTAAAGGCGCGTTTCCCTATTTCTGTTTGTGTGTTGAAGGGTGATGTTTAAGCCCCGCCCATCTGCTGTATCTCTCAGGCCGGCCTTCACAGATTGGAGCTAAATCCATATTGGAAAAATGGAGGGCGTGGACTGCCCCCGGAGGAAGGTGCCAGTAGTGCAGCTACTAAAGGTAAACACATTCTCACACATTTCAACCCTTTAATGGAATTTGGTGGGCGTGGCTAAATGTGAATCAGCCAGATGACAAAAATGGAGCGAAGTATATTAAATAATTTAGTCCCTGCCTCCGTCTCTCTCTCTCTCTCTCTCTCTCTCTCTCTCTCTCTCTCTCTCTCTCAGCGGCTGTGGTGGATGATGGAGGACGGGGTTGGCTCATGAAGTCCTATCAGAGGATGAAGGAGCAGGCCGAGAGAGAGAGGCGCAGCCTGGATGAAGTGGTGGCTGAGAGATATGGGGTACACACACACACACACACACACACACAAACACACCTTAAACACTCTCTTGAGGAACCCCATGCTTGTTGCACCTCTTGGTGACTAATAGAAAGCAGTTTAGGGCTCACTCGTTATGTTTGACCAACCAGATTCAGCTTTTGGTGCTGGAAGTTAAATCACTCCAAATGTGCAAATAAACATTGAATGAAATTAAATTTTTTTTAGACTACAATTGATTGTGTGTGTGTGTGTGTGTGTGTGTGTGTGTGTGTTGTAGTCCATGGAGCAGTTTCAGAAGAGACTTAAGGAAGCAGAGGAAGCCGTTTTCTCACAGAGGAAAGATGACCGAGACATTGGGAGGAAAGAAGAGGGATATGGACGGACACAAGGGTGGAGGAGAGACAGGGACAGAGAAAGGGACAGGGACAGAGAGAAGGACAGGGATAGAGACAGGGATAGAGAGAAGGACAGGGACAGTGAGAAGGACAAGGACAGAAAGAGAAACAGAGAGAGGCATTGGGAAAGGCAGAGGGACATCGGTAGAGAACAGTGGGGTAGAGAGCAAGACCGGGACGAAAACAGAGAGCGAGACAGAGATAGAGAGCAAGACAGGGACAACGAGAAGGATATTGGAAGACGGAAGGACATAGCGAGAGACCGAGGAACGGAGAGAGAAAGAGGACGTTTCCTCAAACCCTCAGACTCTGAAGACTTCTTGCCCCTGGGGGAGGGCTTTAGGAGGCCTGGATTGACAACCTGCTCTTCCAATCAGAGCTCAAGGAAGTTCTTGAAACCTGGAAATGATAATGATGATAATGATAATGCTGTCCCTGCGTTGAAGAAGAGAGAGGAGAAGAAGGATGGAGTGAAAGAGAAGGAGGAGTCAGTAACACTAAAGAAGGAGGAAGAGAGAAGGACTGCACCAGTGCAGAAGAGCAGGTGAACACACACACACACACACACACACACACACACACTGTGTTCACTCTTAATTACCCGTTAAACATGCTTGTGTGTGTGTGTGCACAGAGGTCGTTGCATATCTGTATAGGACACAAGTTTAAAAATATTGGAACAGCAATCAGCATTTTTTTTTTCGGTTGCCAGATACGCACAATGCACTGCCTTTTATTGTTGTTTGCCAGAGACAAAAAAAAATCCATGATCAGACATTAAAAAGTAGTACCTTGTGCATGTGGGTTGCCATATTGTAGAAGTGCATGGTTCGTGTACACTTGGATTTCTAGATTAAAATCGAAGGCTGTCGTTATTAGCGCTAGAGGTCAACCGATTTTTCTCTGGCCGATGGCTACATTTAAAAAACCAGGGCAGCCGATTGGAGATATATGATGTCGATTTTTTTGGGGACTTTTTTCCCCCTTCATGTTATAAAATCAAATTCTCAATTAAGAAGACGTGATACAGAAAGTCGCCTAAGTGAAACATTTATTGAAGAACACAACCCTCTCCAATCAGTGCACTGGTTACCAGGTTTTTGTACCCGCGCCTACCTGTGGTCTGCACGCACAATCGGCCGATGCCGATTTATTAAAAAGTGCGAAAAATTCGACCAGATTAATCGTCCGGCCGATCAATAGGTCGACCTCTAATCAGTACCAAAATGACTAAATTCTGGTTGCCTGTTTGAGACGTGTACAACACACTAATGCGCTAATTTATGTTACTGAGATGAGATCACGCACTGCTGTGTTTGCTTGCATGATGGATCATTTTGGACCCAAAGCTCCGTGCACGCGCACACACACACACACACACACACACACACACACACACACACACACACACACATACAATCTTGTTGACTTAAAACAAACATTCTGACACTGAAACACTGTTATACAGAGCTCACATTGACTTATTAGGAAATGTGGCTTATTATCACATTTTGTGTGTGTGCACGTGTGTGTGCACGTGTGTGTGCAGTGACCTGAACTTTATCAACCTCTTCGTGCTACATCCCAAATTAGCTTTGTGTGTGTGTGTGTGTGTGTGTGTGTGTGTGTGTGTGTGTGTGTGTGTGAGACTTTACAGTTTATTACGCTACTGACTGCTAATCTGTATTTTAGGATGTTTTCTTCAACATGTTAATTTTTTTGTCAAATTCCTTTCAGTGGCTTATAAATACAGCTGAGTGCAAAAGTTTGGATGAAAAAATCCAACAACATTAACATTGTCTATTTGACAATAAGGTAGGTGCGCAAACTTTTGCACACGGCTGCGTCAAAGGGCCCAAAATATAAGGATATTATCGTAAGACATAATCGTCAATTCGAGCGGGACGATGAAAGAAAGGAAAGAGAAGAAGGAAAAGAATAATATAGCAGGAGAAGCTCTTTGAGAAGTGGAATGATGTAGCTAAGGCTGAAGAACAGCATGCTGACAACTGAAGGTTCACCTTCACCATTTCCATGCGGAATGAAAGTAGGGTTTATTTATTTACTGAAAGCAAAGACAAACCCCTTCCATGGTAAATCTGAATATAAAAATACAGATGATTTAGATACTAATAGACTCCTGGATCGCTGTATAACAGTAGATCATTGGTTGAGATGTTTTGTTTTTGTGATTACAGTTCAGAGAGTGAGGAAGAGGAAGAAGAAGAGGAAGTGCCGCTCCTGACCGACGAGGAGATGAATAAACTCGGGGCCAAACTTCTCAAAGCCGAGCTCATGGGGAATATGGTGAGGTGAAAACGCTCCACTGAGGCCACTGAGGTCTCGTTCTTTTTCCCCGCCAGTGGTTCAGTTTTCAAACCTGAAGAAAGCGTATATGTGTGTACTGTGTAGTAGGACCGCGGGAATGTCTCAATCTAGAACAGTTGTTCCCGAATCTCCCAGAATGATGCTGCGAGATGTTTGTAATTGTAAGATAATCCTCCACGTGAGGTAAACACTGATTAGTATGGAAGTGCACGCCGTGTAAAAGGGGTCATTGCAGTCATTACCACCGTATGACGTACTAGTAATGTACTAAACCTCACGCGCTCCCGTCTTACAGCGGGGCGCTAATTTGTTAATGTCTAATTTGCATAATGCTGCTTCATTTGCATATATTTGTAGTCTCATTTGCATATTGTGTGTGTGTGTGTGTAGGCTCTAATGGACTCGATGAAGGCTCAGCTAGAAGCTGCGCGGAAGGCGAGAGAGAATCAGGCTCACAAACCCAAAAAGGTGTGTGTGTGTGTGTGTGTGCGCGCGCGCAGTGTCTGTATGGTTTGTGTGTGTGTCCGTATGTTATAATTGCCCTTCTTGCTGTCTGTGCAGCAGGAGGTGGAACAGGAAGTGGTCTTGTTCAGAACAGACCAATCGGGACACTCGTGGCCGGTCAGCGGCTCCTCCCAGCACGTGGAGCCCAAAGGTGGGCGGAGGAAGAAGAAAGCGGTAAGAATCCGGCGTTCCTTTCCGTTTTTTTTATTCTGCAATCCCGGAACTGTGCAAATTCGTTACTTTTTTAACAACTTTTCCGAACACTACATGGACAAAAGTATTCCCACACCTGACTTTTCCAGCAAAACCGTTTCCATGACGTGTGACTCACCATTGTATTAGATGTCTCTGGAAATGTTTTCCCTTCACTTGGACAGTGAGACCCAAACATGTTCTAGCTGTTTGTGCACAAAGCCAGCTCCATGAAGATCCGCTTTCCAGGGGTTAGGAGTGAAAGATCTTCCTGCTGTAGAGCTCCGAACCTAATGAACACCTTTGGGGATGAATTGGAGCTTCACTCCAGGCTTCCTCACGTCACCTCAAGCAGTACCTGACTTTACTAACACCATTATGGTGAAATGAAATCTCAAACATCTCCACAAAATCTTGTGGAACATCTTCCCAGAAGAGTGGAGCTTATATATGCTTTCTTCATGTTTAAAAAGAAGCTCATATCAATCTTATGGTCAGGTGTCCACAAACGTTTTGTCCTTGTAGTGTAAGTATGAGCAACTTGTGACTCACAGTCTAATGACTGTGGAACCCTTAGCAACACACACTTCTGCCTTTATTTCTCACCTCTTACAGAACTCTGTGTGTGTGTGTGTGTGTGTGTGTGTGTGTGTAGAGCCTCTTGAGCACCCTTTCAAATGTTAATCCACAATTAATCAACAAGGGTGATTAAATCGTTTAACTGTGTGTGTGTGTGTGTGTGTGTGTGTGTGTGTGTGTGTGTGTGTGTGTGTGTGTGTGTGTGTGTGTGTGTGTGACGGCAGATCGAGACCCATGTCGCCGGCGAGCGTGTGCGTTACTTTGCAGATGATGATCGCTTGGATCTAAAAGAGATGGTGCGCCGGGAGAAGATGACCTCAGCTCAGGATCAGAATGCCCTCTACTCCCGAATGGCTGCTAAGGTGGGTACTTGTGCCACAATCTGGCAACCAGCTTCTCACACATTTACAGCACCTTGTAACCAGGATTATCAAGACCACTATGAGAGCCCTTTCTAACACTTGTACACAATCTGGCAACCCAAACCCATTCTAACATCAACCGATACATTCTAAGGAATGTATATGTCTCCACCTGGCAACCAGGATATAGCAACTTTGGTGGCTTAGATTTTAATCGACATCCAAATGCACTTATAATGCGTCGTGTGTTTCTCCAATCTGGCAACCCATATTCACAATTTACTGCTTTCTAATATCTGATCATGGATTTTTTTTTTGTCTCTGGAAACCAATGTCAATTAGCAATCAAAGGCAGTATCTGGCAACCAGACATACAGAGATTGCTGTTTCAACGGATTCAATCTTGTGTCCTTTACAGATATACAACGACCTATGTGCACACGAGCGTGCGCGCGCGCGCACACACACACACACACACACACACACACACACACACTCACGCTGAATGTAACAGATGGTGAACATCTCTCTCTGCCTTTCTTCATTGCTCTCCCTGAGAGCGAGTATGTGTGTGTAAAACATCGAGGGTGAAAACTGTATTAATAAACTTAGAAAGACGTCACTTTCACCATGGAGACTGGAAATGAAAGTGCCAAACATTGCACATTTTAGCTTTCTCTCTCTCTCTCGCTCTCTCTTGCGCTCTCTCTCTCTCTCTCTCTCTATAGAGTAATTGCTCTAGCGTTACCATGGCGATTATGCTAAAAATATGTACTTATTTTAGCTGCATGTGCATGATGAATGCCAAGTCAGCAACAGCAGTTTTGTGTCTTTGTAGCGTGTGTGTGTGTGTGTGTGTGTGTGTGTGTGTATACATGTGCGTATGAGTTGCGCACACTAACGCATCTACTGATACACACTGATGCAATGTCTCACTCTGTCAATCAAACATGTCAAGGACAAGAACACACTTCCCATAGAACTTGTTGCCACGGAGATGATGTCTTTTACACACACACACACACACACACACACACACACACACACACACACACACACACACACACACAAAACTGATCCTAGTAAGAATGGTGCAGTACTTTATAAAATACCTAAAACCCTGTTAGAAAAGGTGGAGAACGATATTTTATAGAAATTCTGATTCTGTTTTGATTTTATTGATCTGTTCAGTGCAGTACATACTGAGCATGAACATGTACGAAAGCTTTAAGAACTTGAGGACCTAGAGAACACCATGAAGAACATCCTAAAAAAAAAGAGAGCTCTGAAATAAGTAAGAACCTACTAAACCACAAATTGAAAATGGCTGAAGAACAATAAACTGATTCCAGTTTCTGAAAAAAAGAAAGAATTACATAAAGCCGTAAGGAGGTAATGAGGTAGTAAAGCTGTCAGAATGTGACACGGAACATAACGATCATGACGAAGTAAAAAAGCCGCCAGAGCATAACGAGGTAGTAAAGCGGTCAGAGTGAAACGCAGTAGTGAGCCGTCAGAACATGACAAGGCAGTAAAGCCTTCAGAATGTAATGAGGTAGTAAAGCCATCAGTGTAATACTGTAGTAAAGTCAACAAAGTGTAACGAGGTAGTAAAACTGTCAGAATGTAAAAAGGTATTAAAGCGGTCAGATCACAATGAGGCAGTGAGGTAATAAAGCCACCAGAGCGTAATGAGGTAGTAAAGCAGTCAGAATGTAACAGAGTATTAAAGCCGTCAGAGCACAATGAAGTAGTAAGGTAAAAAAGCTGCCCAAAATTTATAAGGTAGTAAAGCAGTCAGAGCACTAAAGGTCAGCAAGTAACAAGGAAGTAAAGACTTTAAAACCTAATGAGGTAGTACAGCTGTCGGAATGTAGCGAGGTAGTGAAGCTGTCTCAAAATAACGACCGTAATTAGGTAGGAAACCCATCAGAACATAGCGAGGTAGTAAAACTATCAGAATGTAAAGAATGGAAGTAAAGCTGTCTGACCATAACGAAACTAACTGGGTTGTAAATCCATCCAAACATGGGTAAGTAGTAAAGCTATCAGAACATAACAAAGTAGTAAAGCCGTCAAAGCGTTTTGAGGTACGTAAAGCAATTAAAATGTAATGAGGTAGTAAAGCTGTCAAAACATTACAAATGTAACAAGGTATTTAAACAGTCAAAACATAGCAAGGTAGTAAAGCTATCAGAATGTAATAAAATAGCAAAGCTGTCTGAGTGAATTGTGGTAATAAAGCAGTCAGAATATAACGAGGTAGTAAAGCGGTCAGAGCTTAACGAGGTGGTGAAACGGTCGGGGTGTAACAAGGTGGTGAAGCGGTCGGGGCGTAACGAGGTGGTGGAGCGGTCGGGCCTTAACGAGGTGGTGGAGCGGTCGGGCCTTAACGAGGTGGTGGAGCGGTCGGGCCTTAACGAGGTGGTGGAGCGGTCGGGCCTTAACGAGGTGGTGGAGCGGTCGGGCCGTAACGAGGTGGTGGAGCGGTCGGGGCGTAACGAGGTGGTGGAGCGGTCGGGGCGTAACGAGGTGGTGGAGCGGTCGGGCCGTAACGAGGTGGTGGAGCGGTCGGGCCGTAACGAGGTGGTGGAGCGGTCGGGCCGTAACGAGGTGGTGGAGCAATAAGAATGTGATGACGTACTAAAGCCTGTACTAAAGTTCTTGTGCGTGTGTGCATGTTAGATGATGGGCAAGCAGGATGGTGATAACTACACACTGGATGACATGTTTGTATCGAGCGCGGCTCAGAGAGAAAGGGAGGGGCTTGATGAAGAGAGAGCGAAGAACCGAGCGATGGGAGAGGGGCGCCGCCTTGAAGCTCGAATGGATAAATGTCCGTTCTGCTTCAGCAACGCCGAGCTGCCCAAACACCTGGTGGTGGCTATCGGGGCAAAGGTAAGTGCTAATTACCCCACCTATGCCAAACTACCCATTCCTCCCACGCCCACACAAACACTAATTATCTTTACACGCTGTTGAATGTCATGCGTCGAAACTATCACCAACCCCATTAGTTCCCTTGTGTGCTAATAATTACACGTATGCTATTTGACACTGATGCTACTACAGCTAAAACCTCGGTGTGTGTATGTGTGTGTGTGTGTGTGTATATAGGTGTATCTTTGCCTTCCTAACAGTGTTTCATTGACTGAGGGACACTGTCTCATTGCTCCACTGCAGCACCACTGCTGCTCAACTGGCTTAGACGAGGATGTGTGGAATGAAGTTCAGGTATCTGTTTTGCTCGCACAGACACACACACACACAAAAGCATACACGCACACCTGCAAATTGAATTCACATCGTCACTTTTTTCCCCGTCTCTCTAGCTTTTCCGCAAGTCTTTGGTTCAGATGTTCGAGTCTCAAGGTCTTGACTGCGTTTTTCTTGAAACTCACATGAACCCTAAGAAGCGCATACATATGCTGTACGAGTGTGTTCCACTTCCACGCGAGCTTGGGGATATGGCACCCATCTACTTCAAGGTAACTTATAAGACGTTGAGACAGAAGCCACCAGATAGATACAGGGGTGGAGGAAGAGGCTGAAACAGAGGGATGGATAGATGCAAGGCCAGGGACAGTCATTGAGACAGAGGGCTCATAGACAGAGGCAAAGAGAAAGAACCAGATAGATACGTGGGCAAAGAAAGCATCTGATACAAACAGCTACAGAGCAGGAATGAAGTCTGAGACAGAGGGACAGATAGGGGTGAAGATGGAGGCTGAGACAGAGGGACATACATTTACAGGGGGTAAATGGGGAGTCTGAGATAAAGCAACAGATACATGGAAAGAGAAATGGCCTGAGACAGATTGAGAATCTCAGACAGAAAGACAGATATGAGGGCAGGTACAGAGCCTAAGACAAGAAAAAGAACATAAAACGGATGAATCTGCAGATAAAGAGGGTGAGGTAAAGACTAAGGCAGAAGGATAGATAGATGCAGAGGCAAAGACAGGCTGAAGCAGTGGTGCAGGTACATACAGGGGCAGAGATGGGGGTTTAGGCAAGGGGACGGTTGGATATAGGGGCAAAGAAGGAGTTTAAAGCAGTGGGACAGGTAGATACAGGGGCAGAGACGAAAGCTGAGGCAGTGGGACAGGTAGATACAGGGGCAGAGACGAAGGCTGAGACAGTGGGAACGGTAGATACAGGGGCAGAGACGAAGGCTGAGACAGTGGGAACGGTAGATACAGGGGCAGAGACGAAGGCTGAGGCAGTGGGTGCGGTAGATACAGGGGCAGAGACGAAGGCTGAGGCAGTGGGAACGGCAGATACAGGGGCAGAGACGATGGCTGAGGCAGTGGGAACGGCAGATACAGGGGCAGAGACGATGGCTGAGGCAGTGGGACAGGTAGATACAGGGGCAGAGATGAAGGCTGAGGCAGTGGGACAGGTAGATACAAGGGCAGAGATGGAGGCTGAGGCAGTGGGACAGGTAGATACAGGGGCAGAGATGGAGGCTGAGGCAGTGGGACAGGTAGATACAGGGGCAGAGATGGAGGCTGAGGCAGTGGGACAGGTAGATACAGGGGCAGAGATGAAGGCTGAGGCAGTGGGACAGGTAGATACAGGTGCAGAGACGAAGGCTGAGACAGTGGGAATGGTAGATACAGGGGCAGAGACGAAGGTTGAGACAGTGGGAACGGTAGATACAGGGGCAGAGACGAAGGTTGAGACAGTGGGAACGGTAGATACAGGGGCAGAGACAAAGGCTGAGACAGTGGGAACGGTAGATACAGGGGCAGAGACAAAGGCTGAGACAGTGGGAACGGTAGATACAGGGGCAGAGACAAAGGCTGAGGCAGTGGGACAGGTAGATACAGGGGCAAAGATGAAGGCTGAGGCAGTGGGACAGGTAGATACAGGGGAAGAGATGAAGGCTGAGGCAGTGGAACAGGTAGATACAGGGGCAGAGATGGAGGTTGAGGCAGTGGGACAAATATATACAAGGGCAGATGAGTTACCTGTGCTGATTATATTGTCCTGAACACACAAAAATACTTTCTTGTGTCATGTTTGTGTGTCCAGAAAGCCATCATGGAGTGTGACGAGGAGTGGGCGATGAATAAGAAGCTGGTGGACCTGTCCTCCAAGAACATTAGACAGGCTGTAAGACATACACTTGTTACTGGTTAAGGCTCTTCCCCTCATCTTTTGCTCTTCAGTGTGATCATGCATCATCTGTTTGTGTGTGTTTGTCCAGGTTCCTCGTGGTTTGCCGTACTTCTCTGTCGATTTCGGTTTGCAGGGAGGATTCGCCCACGTCATTGAAAATCAGGACAAGTTTCCATACTACTTTGGGAAAGTAAGTATCCGCTCACACACGCGCATACACATGCTTACGCAACGTATCCTGACACTCTGCGTTCTCACAGGAAGTCCTCGGTGGTATGTTGGACCTGGAGCCGAGACGATGGAGGAAACCGATCCGAGAGAACTTCGACGACCAGCGGAAAAAGGTCCTGCAGTTCTCGCAGTGGTGGAAAACCTTTGACTGCACTAAGAGCCAATAAGAGAACTGCATTCATTTTGGGGGAGGTGTCAGGTGCAGTCCACGGGGAGTCCGAACTGTCAAATGATATATCGTTGAGCTGAAACATTAAAGTTTTTTTTTTTTTTATGAAACATTTGTGTTGTTACATGTGTTTGTGTCTTCATTGATTAATTATTGAGATGATGTACATGTGTATAAAGTGTACCCAATGTCCTTCCTACCCAGTAATGTATTAAATCAGCCAAGATAGAAAACTAAAGTTGTGGACCAAGTGTGCAGTTCTTGGACATCCGCATGCTGAAATCTTGCCATTTGCCCCCAAGGTTTTGCCACAGATTCTAAATCAAGGTGAAGTCCTCACCCCCTTATTTATGTTTTTTTCATCTCTGCCCCTTCATCTACCTGTTTCTCAGTCTAAGCCCAGTCTCTGCCCCTAAATCTATCTGTTCCTTTCTCTAACCCTCTGTCTATTACTGTTTATCTGCCTCTCACCCTGTCTATGACCCTGTATCCACCTGTCCCCGTGTCTCTGTCTCCAACTCCGGTATCTATCAGTTCCTCTGTTTTAGCCACAATCTATGCTAGGATTGCTCTGTCCCCAATCCTGACCAGTCTCCCGTCTCTGCTAAGGTTAAGCATTGTCACACCATGATGCTGCCACCATCATGCTTCATTGCAAATGATTAGCAGTGGTAGGAGCAATCTTCCTTGGAGCAATCTTTGCTGCAATCTCTCTTTGAGCGAGGTATAAAACAATTGGCCGTCTTAAGAGGTCACGTGAGCTTTGATTGGCTGCCATCTACATGTGACGTGATTGGATGACGCAACAAATGATTCACATCATACATCAGACAAGACAGAGCCTCCACAAATCTGTGGCCATGTTTCTCAGCGAGGCAGGCTGTTCTGTCCTCTGTGTTTCTTCCACTTTTGTGACAAATTGATTGGGGTTTATATCTGTGAGCAAAAACCTACAAAACAGGGTGCATGAAGGGAAGGTGGTGAGGAAGTGGGGAAATATTAGGCAAAGACACTAAGCCAGGAAGGGACAGAGAAAATGAGCAGACAGGTTGAGACAGAAAAAAGAGAAAAATGTCCTGGAGGCAAAACAGGGACGTAGTGTGTTGCACAGTTTGAAATGACCTATATTCTACATATTATAATGTGCCTAAAGGCCCTAAATCCTGTTGTGGGTTATTTTCATTGACCTGTGTGTCGAATTCTATGAAATCATAAATGATAATTTATTTGTTATTGTGGACGTGGTCTTGCTTTCTTTGGAGGCCAGTAATTAAAAAATTCTGCAGATTGATACACTGTATGGACAAAAGTATCGAGACACCTGACTTTTCCAGCCATATCTGGTTCTTCCTCAAACTGTTACCACTAAATCGACACACTTGTATAGGAGCATGGAGTTCCCTTCACTTGAACTAGGAGACCCAAAGCTGTTCCAGCTCCATGAAGATATACTTTCCATGGGTTGAAAAATGTGGACGGTCTTCCTGCTATAAAGCTCTGACCTCAACCCTATTCACAAAGATGAATTGGAACATCACCCCAGGCCTCCTCACCTTCTCACCTCACCTTCAGTACCTGAATTTATTAACACCCTTGTTGATGAATAAAATGAGAGCAAATGTGGAAGTGGATGTTCACAAGGATAAGGTTAAAACTCTGGTGGTAAAGGTGTGTGTGTGTGTGTGTGTGTGTGTGTGTGTGTGTGTGTGTGTGTGTGTGTGTGTGTGTGTGTGTTTATCGGAGAAGACATGATGAATTGACTCCCTTTTCATTTGGAAAACAGTTAAAACCAAATGGTCAACATTCCTTGTAGTCAAATCTGTTTATACAAACCAGAGTGTGTGTTTCTCTGCTGCATGATTTGTTGCTTCTGGGAAAAATACTATATATACTAAATATTTTCCTGAAAATAGTCTTCATCTGCAAGAAGTGATGAATTCTGCTCTTATAATAACTTCCACTCTTCTGGGAAGATGTTCCCCCTGTATTTAGTGGAGATTTAGTGGAGATTTGTGAGATTTCGTTCAGCCACGAGGGTGTTATAAAAAAAAGTCAGGTACTGAGGTGAGGACGCCTGGGGTGCAGTCTGTGTTCCAAAAAAAAGCAAAAGGAGAAAAGGTTGGATGTGTATAGTGAACATCTGCGAAGTCAACAAGAGAACATCATGACTTTTTAAAGAACAAGTGCTCTCTCTCTTTCTCTCTCTCTCTGTTTTTTCCTCTCTTTTCTTTCTCTCTGTCTCTCTACTATAGTCTCTTTCTTTTCTCTTTCCCTATGTCTCCATTTTTTCACATTCCCTCTTTTTGTCTCTCTTTCTCTCTCTCTTTTTGTCTCTTTCCCTAAGGTCTCCCTTAGTCTCTGTCTCTTTTTGTCTCTCTTTCTATTTGTCTCTCACTCTTTTAGGTCTCTGTTCTCTCTCTCTCTCTCTCTCTCTCTCTCTCGCTCTCTCTCTCATGTTCTTTACCTCTTGAACTCTCTGATTGGCTGCGTTAAACTCCGTCAGTGTCGCGCGGTGGTGCTGAGAGAGTCCACGGATCGCGCGCGCTTCAGAGAGAGAGAGAGAGAGAGAGAGAGAGAGAGAGAGAGAGAGAGAGAGAAAAATAGAGATGAGTGGTCCTTTGCGCTCGCGGATCAAAGCGCGATTCGGTAATAGGAACACGCGCCACGGGACGTGATCCGGTCCTCTGCGTTTCCGCGCGCGCTTCGCTGATCTCCGCTTCATCTTTCCTCTGAGGGATTTTTTAAAAATTTCTTCTGTTTTCTTTTCTTTGTAAAAAAAAAAGGAAAAAAAAAAAAAAAAAAAAAAAAAAAAAAGAGATGCGTGCCATCGCGTGCCATCGCCGCCGCCCCCTCGTCTCGCCGCTCGCGCGCCCCGTCCCTCTCCTCCGCGTCCTCATCCTCACCGCCGCACGCTGTCCGCGCGCTTGACGCGGCGTCTAATGAGAGTGTGCGCGCGGGCCGGCGGCGGCTGCGAGCAGCATGTCCTCGCGCAAGATCTCATCGGAGTCGTTCAGCTCGGTCGGTTCCGACTGCCTCGAGAGTCCTGACGATGCCGAGTGCCCGTTTTCGCGCGCCTTCTGGAACGGCCGGAGCCCCAACGACACGCGCGCGTGCCCGCTCGACGAGCAGGCTGCCACGGGTGCGAGGAGGGCCGCCCGGAGGAAGCGCGTGAACCTGGACTCGCTCGGGGAGAGCCTGAGGCGGCTCACCTCACCCACGGTACGCAGCGCGCGCACACACACACGGACACGGACACGGACACGTACTTGTACGTGCGTATATCCACGGCACGAGGCGTTGGGCACAGTGTGACGCTCGCGCTTACACACACGTGTATTATTGTATCGTGTCTTTTCACCAGGAATCTCTTTCCTCAGGTCTGTCTCTCTTTCTGTCCATCTGTTTCTCTTACTGTCTCTCTGTCCTCCTTCGGTCTCTCTCTCATATTGTCTTTCTTCCTTCTGTCTCTTTCACAGTCTCTCTCTCTCTCTCTCTCTCTCTCTCTCTCTCTCTCTCTCTCTCTCTCTCTCTCTCTCTCTCTTCCCTTCTTTCTTTCTCTCTTTCTTACTGTCTCTCCCACTTTTGTCCATCTTTCTCTTACTGTCTTCCCCTTTTGTCCATCTCTCTCTTACTGTCTCTCCCTCTTCTTTCTTTCTTTCTTTCTTTCTTTCTTTCTTTCTTTCTTTCTTTCTTTCTTTCTTTCTTTCTTTCTTTCTTTCTTTCTTGTGTTTATATGAGGATGATGTAGGCAGGATGAGTGACACTGGATCATCTTCACTGTTACACACTTCACACACATATGTGTGTGTGTGTGTGTGTGTGTGTGTGTGTGCGCATATTTGAATATGTGCTTAGAGCGACTGTGATGTTCCTCTGGTTTGTATGTTGTTTAATCTGAGTATGCAACCAATACAGAGAGCGAAAGATCGAGCGCATCAGCCTTGTGTGTGTGTGTGTGTGTGTGTGTGTGTGTGTGTGTGTGTGTGTGTGTGTGTGTGTGTGTGTGTGTGTTTTGTGTGTGTCTCAAGATCATCTTTTCTTTTTAGTATGCACAAAAACCAGCCTTCTCATGAGAATGGTCTTGACTCATTAATCTATGACACACACACACACACACACACACACACACACACACACACACACACACACACAGTAACAATGGGTAAACCTAGAGGACATAAAGAGTGTATGCTTGTCCCCTAATGAGACACACCTGCTCATCATATCATATAATAATGGGGTATTATGAGAAAAGCTCTTGGGTCAAACACCAAGTATGGTTTGTGTCCAGGCCGAGAAAAGTGAGCCGCAGCCTGGAGGTGGTCTCTTATTGCCCGCTGTCGGCATTAATCAAGGCTCCACTTAGGCAGTCGATTGCGGAAGGTTGTAGTCGTGCAGTTAAATGTTGAAACAAAAGAACAACCTTTATCTCCATAGCTCAAGCAAACCCAAGTCCAAGCAAAATGCAGTATAAATTCGATTCTGACCCTCAAAAACTTCGAGATCATGGGCAAATCCACGAGAAATAACAATTAATATACTTTTGATTGAAATGTGAATTAAGTCACTCCCTGGAATGGCATGAAGAGTGTCGCCACCGCCATCTGTGACTGAAGTGTCCAAGGGAGCAAAATTGGCAATTCTCTCAGGTCGGGAGGGGTGTATGCTCTCTTGCCTGTCAATCAAAGCGACACTAGACAATCATGGACATCTGCGAGATCATGGAGGCGGAAGACGGTAGATAGCACTTTCCTCCGAGTCTGTTACTCAGTCATTTGATGCAACATGAGCAGCAGTTTGAAAAAATAAAAAGAACGAGGCTGGCTGTCTTCAAATGTCTTGAAGGAACCATGTGTTGGCCTTCACTCTTTCCATGTGGTAACTCTCAGATTATAGTTTGCTTGGGCTTTGCTGGGGTTTGGCCAACAGTCAGACTCAGATACTACATTATAAAGGACCAGGACCTAGTTTCAACGTGTAAAGAGTACTTTGCCGGAGTCTGTCCTCAGGAAGCATTTTGGTATCCTCTAACATCAGATAGAAATAATTGGAGAAACAATATTTAAATGACAAAGAGGGTATCTGGGACCTCAAGGAGTGTTCTGAACATTGGTGTTTTAATTCTGGAGTCTATATCCTTTCTCTTGCAAACCAGAGCCTGTTGGTAGGGGTACAGGTACTAGTCAATTGAGCAGGCAAATTTGGAAAGCAGATATGGGAGTAGTTGTGGGATCAATTGTTGCTGGTAGGTGCTAGGTCAAATCTTCTTCCAGAACATCTTTGCTTTTTGCAGCATAGCAAAAGGCAGTGGTCATTACATTTATGAGGGTCTGCAGAGCTTTTCCAGGGTTTGCAGTTGTTTCAAAAATTTGATTGCAGGCGAACGAAGGGGACCCTCCTGTAAATGAGTCAGGGTCACCCTGTTTATTTTATTTCGGTCACCTCCTCCTGGACCTCAGACTGACCTTGCCCAATTCTAAATGGATGGGAAATGGACGATCCTGTTAGTAAGGCTAATATGCCAAGGCGTCCTTATCATATCCCTATCTGGATAAGAAACATTAGCATTTGGCTGCAGTGGCAGACCTGAAAAGAAATGTAGGCGCCCTTATGCATCGGTACCCTCCAACATCATATAGAAACAAATGGGGAAACAATATTCAAGTGATAAGGAAGCTATCTGAGACCTCCAGAAGAGTCCAGAACATTGGTGTGTTAATGCTGGAGCCAACATCCTTTCTCTTGCAAACCCTGATACTGGTGGTAGGAGTACAGGTACTAGTCATTTGAGCAGGTAAATTTGTAAAGCAGATATAAGACTGCTTGTGGGATCAGTTGTTGCTGTAAGGTGCCATGGTCAAATCATCTTCCAGGACATCTAAATGCTTTGCTGTTTGAGACCGGCATTAGCATGTCCTCTGATTCGTGTAGTGGCAGACCTGTAAACAAGCAGTGGCTTCTATGTTCTTTGTACCAGCCAGTCTAAATGCTCTCATCATCCATCCTCCCACAATGGCAACTCATACTGCTTCGGTTTGGAGACATTTACTTTCAGTCGTTTTAGTAAGTGTGAGATAAAATAAAGGCAGAAAGAAGTAGGTTATAGTGACTTTGACGGATAGCTCAGTCAACATTCTCCTGTGGGTTAGTGTCCTTCAAGTGAATATTGAAAGGTTCCTATAGGTTAGGACACAACGTGTCTACCACCACGGTTTATCCTTGCCTTGTTGGTAGAGTTCCTCAATTAAGTTGAAGAGCCGCCATTATGAAAGAGAATTAGTAAGTGAAGTGGAGTGGAACATAGAAAGGACAAAATGAAAAAAAATGTTGCGAGGTCTTGAAGAGGTAACCTCCTACCCCCTTATGTTTGGGTAAATCCAGAGGTAGACCTGAGGAAGACATATGTTGTACCTTTTATTGTACAAATTCTGAGGTCATACCCTTGAAGGTAAAACCATTCTGGAAATACAATGCACATATAGAACTCATTGAAAGAACATAAATGCAATTCTGGCACCAAGACTGTACATGATATGGTACATTTGTTCTTTAGGAAATAGTGGGAGGTGAAAGCTCAGTGGTTATGGCATTGGACTCTGGATTGGAAGGTCACAAGTTCAAATCCCAGCACCACCAATCTGCCACTGCTGGGCTTTTGGGCAAGGCCCTTAACACTCAACTCCTCATTGTAAGTCGTTCTGGATAAGGGGTCCACCAATGCCATACATGTAAATGGAGCATACATACCTGTAAGGTTTTATGTTAAGTCCTATTACTAAACATACCCTTTGAGACATCAATATGTGACCTCTCCATGATGGCTTTAAGGAAGTCCTAGAGAGACTCTTGTAGGTTCTCGTGGTCTCTTGGTAAATTTTCACAGATCCAGATGCTGGATCACAACTTTCAATGTTTAGAGGCATCGATCCAGATGATTGAAAGTTGTCTTCTTTTAGTTTTCCTTTCTCCTCCTGTGTGAGCATGGATATTTCACCTCAGGCAATTCCTGGTGTGCTTCCTGGTGCACAAATACTGATACACTTACCCAGTCAGATTTAGTCGATTGTAGGCAAGACCACCCTTGTAAGGTTTGCAATGACTTACACTTGGCAAATTCACTGGGTTATTTTGAAGCAAAAGTAAACAAGAAGCCCATTAGCCCATATTTCTATGAAATTCTATCTAATCCTGCCAGCCTTTTTGTACGATTCGGGTTTTGGTTTTTTTAGTCAACTGAAATTGACCCCTGTTGCATAGGAAGTGGTAGCTCAGTGATTAGTTCAATTGAATTCATTTTTATTTGTATAACGCTTTTAACAAAGGACACTGCCGCAAAGCAGCTTTTCAGAGATAAAAACCAGTTGTAAAAGAATGTATGTTTTTTTTTTATTTTTTTTTTTATATATATATAATTGTTTGTCCCTAATTAGCAAGCCATTGGTGACTGTGGCAAATAAAGACTCAGAGATGGTTAAGGTTCTGGGTTGCTGATCAGAAGGTCGACGGTTCAAATTCCACCACTCAAATGACTAGATGCCACTTTTGGGCCCTTTAACAAAGCCCTTAACTCTTTGTGCTCCAGGAGTTCTGTATTATTGCTGACCCCAGCTTCCTGGAGTAAGCGAAGAAAGAATTTCCCTGTCCTATAATGTACATGTAATAAATAAAAAGCCCTTTCACCATTTAAACGTGTTTGCATCCCTTTTTGCTATCCAAAGAATTTTATAACCAACAGGGGGCACAGATGATGCTCTAAACCAGTGGTCTCCAATCCCCAGGCCATGGACCGTTACCAGTCCGTGGGCAAATTGGTACCGGGCCGCACAGAAAGAATACATAACTTAAATTATTTCCGTTTTATTTATTATCTGATTCTATTCAATCCCAGCCACACCAAGCTGACAATCCTGGGCCCCTGAGCAAGGCCCCTAAGCCCATAACTGCTCAGTTGTATAAATGAGAAAAAAAATCGTATGTCGCTCTGGATAAGCGTCGTCTGCCAAATGCTGTAAATAACACACACAAATTTCATTACATTCACAGCTGTTTAACAATATTTGTGTTGTGTGTGTGTGTGTGTGTGTGTGTGTGGCCTCAAAAGGGCAAAACATCAATTGAAGTTCAAACCACATTAACGCAACAAAAGTATCTCTTACTCCCTAGAGAGAGAGAGAAAGTGTGTGTGTGTGTGTGTGTGTGTGTGTGTGTGTGTGTGTGTAAATCACTGAACGACTGACAATTAATCAATACTAATATCTCAGCCAAAGAGCAAACAAGACACAGAGTGTGTATAATAGATTTTGTGTATGTGCGAGTGTGTTTACTTAATTAGGACTATCTCTTTTTCCACAAGCACTTGTGTGTGTGTGTGTGTGTGTGTGTGTGTGTGTGTGTGTTTGAATGTCCTCTCTTTTCTCTGACCTCTAATGTCTCTGGATGGTCTCTAACCAAGCGTGAACTACACACACACACACACACACACACACACACACATTTTTTTTTTTAATAGAAAAACAATCTTTGCTTAAATGCCTTAAATCAGAATATGACCTTTTCATGCACTCAAGGATTCAGTGTTTTATGTATTGTTTCTGTGTAAAAGTGTGTGTGTGTGTGTCTGTGTTTGTGTGTGTGTGTGTGTGTGTGTGTGTGTGTGTGTGTGTGTGTTGAGCTGTGCTGTGCTGTGCTGTAAATTTTTGCAAGCTGCTAGATTTATAAATCTATCATTTTTATAGGTAGTAGGAAGGAAACTGGTGGTGTGTGTGTAGTAGTGTTTGGGAGAGAAAAAGAGACAGAGGGGAGAGAAAAAGAGACAGAGAGGCTGAGAGAAAGGGAGACTAAGAGAGTGATATAGAAGGTGAGACTGAGGGAGGCAAAGTGAATGAGACAGAAGGTCAGACAGAGGGAGCTGAGAGAGTGAGACAGTGAGACAGAGACCGAGCGAGACAGACAGAGGGAGCTAAGTGAGTGAGACAGGAGGTGAGACAGAGGGAGACAGAGTAAGATAGACAGGTCAGCTTTATGATAATGATACTGGAATGCATTTCAGTGTCGTGAACGGGATTTTGATTTGCTTATCGTAGCCGTGACAGTATGAGTAAACACACACACACACACACACACACACACACACACACACACACACAAATAAAATTCTAATATAAAATATCAGATGTATGTTATATTTGTGTTGGAATGCAACATGAAGGTGATTGGAACATATGGACACGTTCAAGTGGAAGTGGAAAAGTGCAGTGGACTGTGGACCTTTAACCTACAAAAAAGTCGGTACACAAAGTATAATATGTCCTCGGATGCGGAAGCATGAAATTCACCCTTCACTTGAAATCGGAGACCCGAACCATGGTTTGGAATTTTCAAAAGAAAAAAATTTGCGTGGTTTTGAATAAACTCGAGGTTGTCGGTTTTGTGTCACGACTTTTTTGTCTTTATAGACACAGACGATCCAGCAGGCTCTGCAGAGAACACTGGACTTCTACAGACAGACAAATAACAGGTATCTCCTCCCTCTATCGTTCATATATACGCGTACACTCATGTGTCTGATATAAAGGGAAGCTATTTCCTTTGTGTGTGTTTGTGTGTGTGTGATTGTGTCAGCGGCAGCGGTGAGGACGGGTCCGAGCAGAAATGCACATTAGAAAAATGCCCGTTTGTAAACTCCCAGTCCGACAACCAAACCGACATCTCAGGAATTCTGCAGTACACAGCGGCAAAAGTGGGTGAGTACACACACACACACACACACACACACACACACACACACAAACACACACATACACACACACACACACACACACATCAAGATACACAAACAAAAAGATACAAGCTAGCTTCAAGTTGCGGTAGTGAAATCTCCTGTTATGTTTGCAGGCGTGGGCTTCCCCACACTCCGGGAGCGATTCGGAGAAGAGTTCTTTGGACTTTGCCTGGAGGAGAACGAGCGGGTTCTCCGGGCTCTAGGTGGGAACCTGCAAGACTTCTTTAACGGCTTCGACGCTCTGCTGGAGCACGCCAGGACTTCTTATGGGCGCAGGGCGTCTTCGGAGTCCTCGTCCTTTCTGTGCAAGGACACTGAGGAAAATCAAGGAGAGGGAGAGGGTCAAACCCTGCTTCTGCACTGCTTTAACCCAGACCCTACGGTGGGCGTGGCCATGCCAGGGTTGATCCGAGCCGCAGCCCGGCGCATCTACCAAGCGGAAGTCAAGGTGGAGGATGCTCCGCCGACACGTCTCCGTGCGGTCAACGAGGACGGAGAAATCTCGGATCACTCGACCCCCTCGTCATCTCCTTCCCCGCCCACTTTTTCATCCCCCGCCTGTTTGTCGTTCCTCATTCGGGAAGTTCGGATCGTGTCATCCTCGTCGCTCTCGTCCTCACGCCAGCTCTCACGCTCGCCATTGGACCTCCGTATCGGACTGAGCACGTTCTGCAGGGCGTTCCCGTTTCACCTTATCATAGGCTCCAATATGGAGGTTCTGCAGGTGGGGGCGGGACTAAAGAATGTCGGCGAGGGGATTCGGAAGCCTCACAGGACGCTGAGCTTCGGCGACAGCTTCCAGCTCGTATCGCCCAGAATTCCTTGCTCATTCCAGAACATTTTGCTGCGGCTGTCTACGCCGTTCACCATCCGTACCCGGCCTGACCCGTCCGCTCTGGAAAGCAGGGAAAAGGTACGTTGGTTTTTGGGTTTGCGCTAATCAAAATCGATATTGACTGAAAACTAGAAAATGCTGTCATTGTGAATGATGTCACGAGCTTCGTTTCTAATTCAAAAACTCATTACTTACTTTGGAAAGTTTTTCACTCAAGTCCCAAAAAGAATCTGTGTTACTCAGGAGTCGATTATTTCATAGAGACGAGGTTGCATCATTTTGAGAAACTCGAACCAATCTGAATCATAAAGTGTGCTAATTAAGATAAAAATATATATGTTCATTAATAAATATAACTATATAATTGATAAATCATAGATAATAAATAAAACCGCGCTCTCTGTGCAGCACGCAGTCTCGTGTGTAAAAACAAACAGAACGTGGCGTCAGTGATTCGCCCCTAGAGGCCACCCTCGTAACAACAGCGGACCGGAAGCCGGAAAAACTATAATTTTTTTTGGCCGATAGACGATAGTTCCAGCAATCTCATACCGGTGCAGATTATTCCGCAGAACTGTATTGTACATGTGACAAGCAAAAGTCTCATGTGGCTAAAGTAATAATTTTTCTAAATGCTCTTGTTTTTACCCATTACATTGAAGGTCATCTGCAGTGACATCATAAACCCTGTCTTATGCCCCTTACGTCAGCGTGAGTGATTTCAATTGTGAACCCAAAATCAAGTGCATACTCAGGGGCTTCATATTTTCTTTCCCCAAGCTGTAAGTTGCTCTAGAAAAGGATGTCTGCAAAATTCCCTAACTGAATATAACAACGTCCTCCCCCCCCCCCCCCCCCCCCACACACACACACACAGCCCTCCAACTAATCTGTGAGAAGATTTTCAAAAAGAAAACTGGTCCATGGAGCAAATCCACTGGATTAGCTTGCTAACATTGACAGATTTATTATTATTGAAATGCTTAGAGTGAGATAAAGCGTATGTCTGGATATACTTCTATTATATTCTATAACTATAATGCAACACACACACACACACACACACACACACACACACACACACACACACACACACACACACACACAGAGGATTTAACTGCTGGGCCACCAGCCATTTAGTCAAAAAAAGACAAGAGAAGACATGAATTATGGAGTTTGTAGTACAAACATTAGCAGAGCTGCAGACAAATACTGGGTTTGTTCAGACTGTGTGTGTGTGTGTGTGTGTGTGTGTGTGTGTGTCTGTGTGTGTGTGTGTGTGTGTGTGTGTGTCTGTGTCTGTGTGTGTGTGTCTGTGTATAATCCTGTGTAAATTCTCAAAGGAGATAAGACACCATGCATACTAGCCCACACTTACTCTCACAGACACATCTGACATCAGCTGCACATTCTCCACCAAACAGAGTGTCTGACATCTTCCCCGAGTGTGTCTAGAACACAGCCAGGATTTACTATCAGTTTATCTAGAACCGATCTGCATTTACAGTCAGTTTACTAGAACCCAGCCTGGATTTATGATGTGTTAATGTAAAAAACAACTCTGCATTTACACCTAGCCGAGCTAAAAAAAAAAAAGAGATCCACAGACATAGTCAGAGTATATAGATAGATGTGTCTTTTGCAACGTGTTAATCTAGAACTGGATAGTGACCGAAGCAAACCTGGCTTGTCCTTACATCCATTTTTTTCCACATAAAACAGGCCTGTATTGATCTGTTTATGTAGAACACAGCTCCAGCATATGTGAAGCTGGACAGGATTTGTAGTTGTAGGCAGTTTATCTAGAAACATTCTTTTACTGAGGGTGAAAATATTTATCTAGAACAGACCCTATGACATTTCAGGTTATCTACAACAAGGTGGCATCTGAAAGCAAATTCTGATCTAAAGTTTGTGAGTTTTTAATCAATAAGCATAGCTAGAGCACGTTATCCAACTGCCGTATCTAGAAAAGGCTGCGAATATTGCAATTTATCTAGATGGTGCGATGGTGTAATTCTGTGTCTCTATACTGGTAATTTATTGCTTTCCAGAATGTTTCGTCTAGTGGATCCTGTTACAAAAAAAATGGAACACCTAATATATTAGAAGGGACAAGGGATGCCAATAGGGACCATTAAGGATGTCATTAAGGATCCAGATTTTTCAGTACGTTTACAGTTTTTTTAATTTTGATGATGATTCTTTTGAAATTAGATTATTTTAGTGATGTTTATAGTCCACCTAAGTTAATGTAACATTGTTTATTTTTTCCCCCCAAGTTTATCTTGAACACAGATTGCTTGATTGGTTTATCTAGAATAACATTTATTATTTTATTTACAACTCATCAGTTCACCTACTGCTCGGCTTGTGAGTAACTGATTTATCCGAGTATTTACTAAGTGGCTGTGGGATTTTTTTCAATTGTACAGCCTACATATGCAGTCTGTCTCAAGAACCATTCTAAATGGAAAGATAGCGATGTGTTTCTGAGCTGCATTAGTCAGTCCATCATACACTTGGAGCAGAACTGTAGAAGAAGCTCTGTTGCCATGGAGATATGCCTTGTACCATAGCAATTAAACCTTAATACTGCATGGCAGCCATTCGTTGGTGTACCAGCTCAGATTGCCATGCTTTCTGTGTGTATATGTTCTGCTAATCCAGATTCACATATGTCAAAAACGTTTGCCGGCATGATGTCAAACCAGCTGTCAGTCAGATACTTGGAACCAATCACACTAATCATTCTGTGTGTAGTGCTGCAAAATATCTGTGAAGACTTTGATTTATGTAGAACACAGACTGCATTTATAGTACATTTATCTGTAACACAGCCTGCATACGGTCTATCTAGAACACAGCCAGCGATTGATGTCAGCTTATCCTTTATCTGTAGCTTATGTACACTGTAGTCTTCATCTGTAGTCTGTTTATCTAGAATTTGTCCTGCATTTGCACCTGGTTTATCTAGTCTTGTCTAACATGTTTTATCTAGAACAGTCTTAATTTACATCTGGTTTATCTAGAACACAGTCTTCATTTACGTTTGGTTTATCTAGAACACAGTCTTCATTTATGTTTGGTTTATATAGAACACAGTCTTCTCTTAAATTTGTTTTATCTAGAACACAGTCTTTATTTACATCTGGTTTATCTAGAACACAGTCTTGATTTGTACCTGGATAAACATTATTTACTACATTAACTACCAGTTTGTCTAGATTACAGTGAGACTATCTACAATATAATTAGCATTTGCATTTAGCGTATTTAATGTGTTTATCTTTATTTGCAATCAGTGTATCTAGAATACAGTTCTATATTCCATAG
>NC_139581.1:28868107-28885607 GCF_946808225.1 Silurus aristotelis | reverse complement strand
GAGCTGTCAATCAAACCCAACTCCCCTAATATGTCTAACAAACATAGTTCTCCAGTCAGGCTGCAATAAAGGCTGTCAATCAAAACGTATCCTCCAATCACAGCACAGCAAGATTTGTCAATCAAACCCATCCTTCCAATTGAACCACATTCAAGTTCTGTCAATCAAACGCAGCGCTCCAGTTGCTCAATAATAATAAGCATTGATAATCCACCCCAGACCTCCAATTATATATTGGAACAGCTGTCAGACTCAATCCTCTTATTTCACACACTAAAGCCTTTTAATCAAACCCAGCCCTCCAATCACACCACACCAGGACCTGTCAATCAAACCCAGCCCTCCAATCACACCACACCAGGACCTGTCAATCAAACCCAGCCCTCCAATCATACCATACCATGACCTGTCAATCAATCCCAGCCCTCTAATAACACCACATCATGACCTGTCAATCAAACCCTGCCCTGTAATTACACCACACCATGACCTGTCAGTCAAACCCTGACCTCCAATTACACCACACCATGACCTGTCAATCAAACCCAGCCCTCCAATAACCCATCCCTCCAATCATACCATACCATGACCTGTCAATCAAACCCAGCCCTCTAATCACACCACATCATGACCTGTCAATCAAACATAGCCCTTCAATCACACCACACCATGACCTGTCAATCAAACCCCGCCCTCCAATTACATCATACCATGACCTTTCAATCAAACCCAGCCCTCTAATCAAAACACACCATGACCTGTCAATCAAACCCAGCCCTCCAATCATACCACACCATGACCTGTCAATCAAACCCAGCCCTCCAATCACACCACACCATAACCTGTCAATCAAACCCAGCCATCCAATTACAATACACCAAAATCTGCCAATTCAACCCAGACATCCAATTACACCATTCCAATATCTGCCAAACCCAGCCCTCCAATCACAGCACACAAACACCTGCCATTCACACCACAGCAAAATCTGTCAAATAAACCCAGACATCCAATCACAACACACCAAACATCTGTAAATCAAACCCAGACATCCAATCACAACACACCAAACATCTATCAATCAAACCCAGACATCCAATCACACCACACCAAACATCTGTAAAACCAAGTCCTCCATTCATATTACAACAACATCAATCAAACTCAATCCTCTGATCTCGAATACCAAAATATCAGCCCCTCTAATCACACCACACCAAAATCTGTCAATCAAATGCTGCCCTCCAATCACACCACACCATACCTGTCAATCATCCCAAGAGCTGTCAGTCAAACCATGACCTGTCAATTAAACCGAACTTTTCAATTACACCACAATGAAACCAATTAATATTTTTTTTCACAGTGTCAATAAAATGATGTATAGCCTTCACACCTAGTGTATGACACTTATACTGCTTTATACTGTGTGTGTGTGTGTGTGTGTGTGTGTGTGTGTGTGTGTGTGTGTGTGTGTGTGTGTGTGTGTGTGTGTGTGTGTAAAAGAAAGAGAGAGACTGTAATTTGGTGATACCTGCTTAAAAAATGCAGATGAGGAAGTTTGTGTGTGTGTGTGTGTTTGTGTGAGTGTGTGTGCGTGTGTGAGTGTGTAGTGCCACTCTAGTCTGTGGTTACCTGCTGTTAAAGGGCTCTTGTAAGTCACATGATTTAGCTTACAGCAAAATGCCAACTAGACAATGCGACACAAACATGTTTCCATGCTCAAATCGGCCTAATAAGATTTAAAAAATTTAACTGAGTTGTAATTATAGCTAATGATCTGTGTGTGTGTTTGTGTGTGTGTTTGTGTGCGTCTTGTAGATATCCTACATAAGTGTATGTGTGTATAAGTAAGTGTGTGTATCCCTGCTGGATAAACCCCAGGAACCCATGTAGACACACACACACACACACACACACACACACACACACACACACACACACACACACACACTAGACAAAACAAATGCTATATTACCGTGTGTGTCTGCGTATGTGTGTCTTTCTGCTTGCGGGCCGGCAGATGGAGAGGACCTGGTTGAGAACAGGCTGACTGTTGGCATGGTAACAACGAGGTCTGGACTGCGTGCTTGGAATATTTAAACACTACGCATGCACCTAAAGCGTATTTTTTCCCCCTGTCTTTCTGGGTGCTTGTGTGTGTGTGTGTGTGTGTGTGTGTGTGTGTTTGAGAAGAATAATTTTGCATATTAGCAAGAATAATATCCATCTCTCAGCTCAACAGCGTGTGTAGGAATGAGTTTAAAAACCCTGAGACGTACTGAAAATGATCCTTGACATACATCTGCTGTCGTTCGCTAGTTTATTCTCGTTTCTCAGGATGCATTAGATGAATAAGTTACTGATGACTTCATGGTAACTTGAAAATATCATAACTCGAGACATGTCGTTGCCTACCCAGGAGTCTAAAAGAATGGTGATCAGTATGGGGTAGTGTACTGGAGGCAAACCCACAACGCAACACGCATTTCATCTCGACGTCTTTTCTTTACTCAGATGTAAAACCGAAAAAAAAAAAAAAAAGTTTGTTTTACTGATTCTTCAAGTCTCAAATCAGCACCAAAATCCACCATGATGAACACATCCGGCAATTAAAACCGTCCGTGTGGAAACATAGCAAAAGTTCAGTTCGGTGTCCTGATGATTTACCGAATTTAAAACACCAAAATTACTTTAAAACATTTACAAGAATATTTTGTCCTAATGCTCCATGTTTAGTTTTACTGATACTATGTGTGTGTGTGTGTGTGTGTGTGTGTGTGTGTGTGTGTGTGTGTGTGTGTGTGTGCCAGTTCACGAGTGAATACAAGAGCTAAAATTTGGGTAACAACAAAAACACAGAAAAAAATATACGCTCCAACATGAGACAACCAAACTCTGTTGAACGCTGCCAAAATTGAACAGCCCCCTGGAGCAGAAAGGGTTGAGGGCCTTGCTCAAGGGCCCAACAGTAGCAGCTTGGCAGTACAGGTAGTCCTAATGCTACTAGGGTTCAACTTACTATTTTTTAATCTTACGATAGAGGTACGAATAAATTGTAACTTGTGCGATGGCTCCTGCTCTGGATAAACTCCCTTTGGCTCAGAAAACTGAATTATGAGTGCTCAGGGAGCATTTCTTCCAAATGGGACATAATTTGAAAGCTAGGCACATTCAGATGAAAATAATCTTGCCTGGACTTCTGATTAGAACGCAGTGATATGATGTGTTAGCGAAACCATGACGTGCTAACAGTGTGGTTTGTTATGTAGGTACGTGTTGGATAATGCTTTTTATTTGTGTGTACGGGTGTGTGTGTGTGTGTTAGCAGACAACTGCTAATCCAATAAAGATTTGTTTTTAAATTAGCTTGCTGCTGCTAATCCTTAGGCATGACTTTGTTGTCCTCACCCTGAGGACAACAGTGTGTTAATTCGCATGTTTGATCGCCAGCATCTGCCAGGCTGTTTTTTTTATTTTTATTGTGACCTCGGGCAACCATTTACACAGCGGACATAGTGTGTGTGTGTGTGTGTGTGTGTGTTAGATCAAAGTCTATAATATAGGCAGAGACAGACAGCAGTGATGATTAAAAAAGAGAGAGACAGAGGTGGAAATGACAGTAATATATGGAAATGAAATCTAAAGTTGAGTGTGCACCACACACACACACACACACACACACACACACACACACACACACACACACACACACACACACCTTCCTGGGTCAGTGAGCTTCATTACTGCAGTCTCCACAATCTGCTGCTGCATCTATAATTACACGGCCTAATCCGATTGGCCGAGGGTGATGAGGACGTAATGAATGAGTAATGAGCAGATTAGTGGCGTAATGTAATATTATGGGATGGGTCAGGAAGGGATCAACGGCGATATGCGCTCGATCACGAAGGGCAAAACATATTTATTTTTATTCTTTTCCAGAAAAATCACACATCTGGAACGTTCTAGAACAGCGCAGGTGATAAGGAAGCGCATAAGGCGGTCTTTTTGCTCTCCGCAGAAGGCCGGAGATGAAAAGATGAATACGCTAGATCCGGATCTCAGCTTTTCCTGATATTGATATCTAGATTTGTTAAAAACACCTCTGAAGGCACAGCTCATGGCTTAAAATATTTTGTCGAGATTTTTAATATTTTAGATCAAATTCTCCTTTATCACATGCGATACAGTTCTCTTTTTATGTTTCCCGTAATACCCAGGGACAGTTTGCAGAGTAGCAACCCTGTACGCTTCCACCACCGCGTTTCACTGAGCTCAAACATACATACACACATACACCTAGTCATGAGACACGTGTTCATTTTGTATCTTTTCAACAAACAAGGGTCATTTTACAGTATCAATTTACACCAAACTGTCACCTTACAGTAGGTTCTGAATGAAATACATGGCGCTTTTATTTATTGGAACCCACTTCACTGCACAAGACGATGAGATGCGTTATATAGAGAGCAAACAGACGTCTGGAGTGATATCTCTTATGAAACGGCCTGCCCAGTCACCGCACCTAAATCCTATTGGACTTCTCTGGAATGAACTGGATCGCAAGAAATCTCACGTGCAAGTTTTCCAAGAGAGAATGTTCGGAGAAACGAACTGTCTGAATGCCGAGAGCGTGTAAAGCTGTAAAGCTTCCTGTCTCGATCACATGACCCAGTTCGTTGCATAGAAACAAAAAGGAACGTCAATGCGTCTCTCTAAAACCATAAAAGACTCTGCGTTTCCAAGCACGATGAGACGAATTCTTCCCGAAGAATTCCAATAATGTTTAGTCTGACAACAGGGTGGAAAAGAATAGAACAGCCTTCATTTGTCACTTAAACATTACAGCACAGTGAAATTCTTTCCAAGTTTATTTCTATGGCGCTTTTCACAATGGACCAGAGTGGCTTTACAGAACTTCAGAATTAAAGGGAACAATGTGCGTTTAATCTTTGATGATGAAGCCTGGGGGCGACTGTTGCAAGGAAAAACTCCCTTAGATGTTACTAGAAGAAACCTTAAGAGGAACCACTCAAAAGAGGAACCCATCCTCATCTGGCCGATATTAAGAGTGTGATTATTAAGTTTAAAAACAATACATAACACCGGAGAGTGAGAACTAACATGAGCATGATTAAGAGTCCTTTCCACAGTCAGTTAACGTTGTGGAACCAGGAGCTATTGAGGAAATAGCTCAACATCTGAGACCAACTACTCCATGCAGGAGCCTTTAACCATTCAAAGAGGTCCAATGGGGTCAGACGTGATACAGCACCCCCTGGAGCACAGAGGGTTAAGGGCCTTACTCAGGAGCCCAAGAGCGGCCGCTTGGCGAAACCAGGGCTTGAACCCCCAACCCTCTGATCAGTATCATTGAGTCTTAACCACTGAGCTACCACTCCCCTGACATTGTTCCAAAAGTCCTTATTTATAAATATACTGTATATACTTTTTTTATTTGCAACCCTCTGTGTAAACCTTCAGAGAATGTTCTCTAGGAAAATAACCTCCAACCATCCCACCACCGGTTATCCAGTCACAAAGATCACACCGTTTCTCCAATCTGATGTTTGACTGTAGTGTGTATTCCTAATAAAGTGGACACCGAGGGTCTATTTTATGTATTAATTTCTTCTGCAATCAGTCTGGCAGCCCGAGTGCTATACAGTTACACCACTCAGTGTGTGTGTGTGTGTGTTTGCGCATACTTAAGCGTTAAGTGAGCGCTGTAGTAAGTGTGTGGCCTTCGATGAAACATGCCTCAACACACACACACACACACACACTCCATGTGTATGAGATTGTTGAGTTGGCTCACACTTCGTGTTCCAGTCACCTCGGTCTAACAGGCTGTGCTGCCGTGGTAACGGGGAAAAGTGTTCATGTAAGAGGAAAAGAGGTGGGAAAACACACACAGGCACTACACACACACACATTTTACTGTCCTAGTGAGCACCCTTGTCTTTGTAGGAGTGTGTGTTTTGTCTTCTCTCCCATGTCTACGTGCAATGTGTGTGTGTGTGTGTATGTGTTGAAAGAAAAACACAATGCGACTTAGAGTCAATAGAGAAAAACACACAGCGCAGACTTTTTTTGCTTAAATGTCAAAAGGAGGCAACGAAAGCAGGGAAGGTGCGAGAGGCTCAGCGAGACTGATGCGGTGTTGGAGAGACGGAAAGAGAAGAAACTGATCCAAGAGACCAGAAACCATGAGAGAGTCGCATTTTACTCAGGTGTACTTTATTATACACACACACACACACACACACACACACACACACACACACACACACATAAAAAGGCCCCTATCCTTCGCTCTGCCGCAGCGGTGCCTCCTGTTTCCTCCGAAAACTCTCCCAGTGGGCGGGATCTTCTTCGGAGAGGGGCGTGGCCTCCGCAATCAGCTCTCTGAAGCTCAGAACAGTGAACCCATGCGGCGTTGCCTCTCGGGGTTTCCCAGCATCCTGTGAGAATGTAGAAAAATTCCCATGTGAACCAGAACTCTGAAGTCTGCGACCAGCACGTACGCTCGCTTCCTTCACTCACGTTCGGGACGCCGTTGTCGGGTTTTCCCAGCGCCACCGCGACGTGATGGTGCTCGTCCAGCAAACACTCCTGCAAAGGACGGGATAACAGGGGGTTGAAGATGGGGGGGGGGGGGTGTCACAGAAGGGTTCGAGAAACAACAAACTAAACCCTGATGGTCCTTTCAAGTGGGTGGTCATCAACAAAAATTGAGATCGGACGCTGAAACGGGATACTATTTGCTTCAATTGTATGTTTTAACAGACTTTAAATCCAATTCTAGTTTCAATTTTTAAAACGGGGAGCAAAATTACATGGTGAATGTCGGTTGCATAAGTATTCGCCCCCCTGTGCCAGCAATATTTTGAAGTATATCAATTGAAATGGCAGAAACGGTATCAACTTTACGGCGTGTGGAATAACGGAATGGATGTAGATATAAATTGCTGATGGTGCTGAATGGTGGCATCGTCGAAGACGCACCGAGAAATGAGATTAGGAATGAAACGTAATAGAAAAAAAAAGAAAAAAAAAAGATCGAGATAGAGAGATAGAGGGATGGGATGCGGACGTGCTCCACGTCAGACGGAGAGGAGTTTCGCAGTGGGACACGGATGAGAATAAAGCTGATGTTTTCACTGGTTTTCATGAGCGATGATTTCAAAAGGGTGCAGCTCGTCACGTTCACACGACCTTTCCCTCTTTCCTCTCTCTTTCTTTTCCTCTCTCACACAGATTAAAAATAAATAAATGACAGAAACAAAATGCAGTTGATGGTCTGGGAAAGTGTGAGTGTGTGTGTGTGCTGTCCTTCAAGCTTCAAAACTGGATAAGATGCCTAATTAATATTCATGAGCTGTCACAAAGGGGGCAGGGCCATGAAATGATTGACAGCCCCAGTAGTGGCACTGAGAGTGCAGGGGGAAATAAAATACCCAAGACTGGCACAAATTTCTCACGCTCTGGATAAAAGGACAGTGTTCTACCCCATTCATCACGTCTTATCAGAGTCTCTGTGTCTCTCAACACGTTTTCAATCATCTCTTATCACACACACACACACACACACACACACACACACGTGCTTTTCCGGTCTTTTCACCTCGAATATCCAGTCCTCATCTTCCTCCTCGTCCAGGTGCATTCTGGTCTCACAGGAGACACGCCCCTCCTCCATTCGAATGGGCGCGATATGAAACTCCGCCCTCTGCAGGTTGAAGCCGAGGCCTGAGCCAATCGCTTTAATGAAGCTCTCCTTCAGAGCCTAAGACACACACACACACACACACACACACTCTCTGTCTGATCAATAGCTTGGTATGCATGTGTATATGTGTATGTGTGTGTGCCAGGTGAAACCACACTCCCATCCCTGAGTCAAGTGTGAAAGTGATGAAATTACATGACCATGGCAACAGTGATCAGCATGAAAACAATCAGCCCGTAACTGATTTTTGGATCACACACACACACACACACACACACACACACACACACACACACACACACACACACACATCCCAAGTCGTCTCCACATCTTGTCATTCTTTAATTCTGTCGCAAAAAAATTGCCCCCTAATGCGTAGTTGTATTCCAACACTCTCTCATGTGTAAGTGTGCTGTTTTTCTCGTACGCATGTTTTCCTTAATCGTTTCTTACACAATAAAACCGTTCAGCTTCGTTTACTAAAAAAATCCCCCTCCTGGAACGCAACAACGGATTTACACTGACACCGTGTGGCCACTAGTGGAACTGCACACAACTGCACTATCAAGAGCTGGAGATCTTTGATGGCAGGGAGACAGTAGAGACAAAAGTATTGGGAGGCCAGACTTTTTCATGCATATGTGGTTTTTGCCCCACAAACTACAGGAGGCAGTAGCAGGAAATTCTCCCTTCACTTAAACTAGGAGTCTTCCACCTCACCTCCATCAATACCTGACTTTCAACGCCCTTGTTGTTGAATGAAATCTAGACTAAATATTATATAATATACATTTCGATGTACTGAAGTGATTTGATGATCAGTATAAATGTAAAAATAATATTAAAATCAATTTTACTGAATCACACACTCAACGGCATTGATTTTGTCAGTCTTCCTCATTGCGTGTGTGTGGTTGCCATGGTTACCCAGTGTCTGTAGAAAAGGTGCAGCTGGTCCCATTCGGACTGTGCGGACGTGATGGTGCACCATTCGAAATTGGTGAACTGGCGCTTCATGACGCGGAAGAACTCCGGCACAGAGCTGCTGCCTAACACACACACACACACACACACACACACACACACACACACACACACACACACACACACACACATCATCGTCAGGGTTCGCTCTCCTTAAAAGAGATATGGACAAAAGTTTCAAAGTATCCTATGAACATTCCATCCCACAATTAGTCCCTATTTACTTATATAATTTCCACCACTCTTCCAGGAAGATGTTCCACTAGATTTTGAAGTCTGCTTGTGGAGATTTAGGTGAGGAACCTTGGAGTGATGTTCCAATTCATCCTAATAGTTCCGAGTCGTTCGGAGGAGGAACCACATGTGTCTGGAAAAGTCAGGTTTTATTTTTATCCATACAGTACAAAATTAGGGGAATGAGATCTGGCTTAAACGAGAAGAAGAAGAAAAAAAAAAAAATAAATAAAAAAAAACACACTGAGGTGCTACCCTGACACCAAGTGGCGACCGCTGGAATTGCACGTTATAATAACGATTATTTTGTTCTAAATATTAATTTCATTTTATAATAAACACAGGCGACAAGATCGAAGTTTCTTATAACCGTAAATAAAATGCGTATAATTAATTATTAAAATTGCTCATTTATATATTCAACATGGCTATTATTATTGCTAATTTTTAAATTGTCTTCCTGTATAAATCAGAAATCTTTACAATAATTTCATTTAAATAAAAATTATAAATAGAAAATCTTACATAGAATCACCGAAGAAAAAAAGCTCACTTGATGTAGAAAAAATATTCAGATTCATCTTTTAAGGTCTACTTTATTTCCACACTTAATTAAAAAATTTTTTTTCTCTAATTAAATAATAAAAAGAAAAGTTAAAAAAAAAAAAAAAAAGTCCTTAAAGTGATACCAGTTTGTGTAATGAGTTTAAATCCCACTTATCCGGGTTGCTCTTTTTCTGTACCCGATGTAAAAGAAGGTGTATGTGTATATGGAGAACAGTTCGTGGACGCCTGATCGAAGTGTAAAGATGTGTGAGATTTCATTCAACCACAAAGGTGATATGAAAGTCAGGTACTGATGGAGGTGAGGTGAGGGGGTCTGGGATGCTGAAGTGAAGGGAAAAATTCATGCAATTATATACAGTTGTGTACCTCCAACTCTGTGGTAAAAGTGTGTGAGAAGACCCTCATATGGCGTGAGGTGTCCCAATACTTTTGCTCTTATAGCACACTCTTTAGACTTCTTTACTTAAATACAAGAAATCGACACACATTTCTATGTAAAATAACACCATTTTAGAATCTTGTGAGTGTTACATTATTGTTACCATTCAGGTCTCTGTGAATGAGATTCGGGACATTGGTCCGTCTCAGTATCTCGTTGTGTTACCTGGTCTGGTGGTCTTCATCACGTCCACTCCCACCTGCCTCCTGGGTTCCGCCGCCAGCACGGCAAAGTCGCCCTGGTGAGAGATGTTGAAGCTCCAGGGGACGGAGCTTGTTCCGGGGGAAGGATGGGCCACGTAGGGCTTCCCTCTGCTCGTCCGGTCCAAGCGGAACTCGTCCCATGGGAGACCCGTCTTCACACACACCAGCTTCCTGATCAACAGACGGCCAGCCTTAACAAACACACAAACACACAATACCACCTTACTTAATAGACAGACAGACAGACAGACAGACAGATAGACAGACAGATAGACAGACAGATAGACATACAGACAGATAGACAACTCAACAGATACAGACAGACAGACAGACAGACAGACAGGCAGGCAGACAGGCAGACAGCGAGACACAGACAGACAGACAGACAGACAGACAGACAGATAGACAGACAGATAGACATACAGACAGATAGACAACTCAACAGATACAGACAGACAGACAGACAGGCAGACAGCGAGACACAGACAGACAGACAGACAGACAGACAGACAGACAGACAGACAGACAGACAGATAGATAGATAGATAGACAGATAGATAGATAGAATAAAGATGTCACCATGGCTGCTTTGGCGTCTTTGGTGAACATGAACTGGTTGATCCTCTCTCTCTCCTCGGGCTGAACGCAGCGCGCGGCCAGCATCCACTCCGCCCGGCTCGGGCTCCACGCGCCGAACCGGAACGCCCAGCGCGCGCCTTCCATGAGCCGCCACACAGTAGGGCTTCTCGAGCGTTCACGTATGTGTTCCCGTGTGTTCACGTCTACCGGCAGTAACGCAGCTTTACATCATCACCGAGTTCTGCACGCGATCATGCGTAACAGTTCTTCCTGAACGGCGGCGCTTAATCACAGGACATCACACGTGTCTGCAATGTTTACATTTAAAATCACGTGACTCAATCCAGGTTTCCCCCAAAAAGACAGTTGGATAGACGCACGTGTCTGTTAAGCATGCGCAGAATCAAACCCGGAAGCGTTTCTCGGCGAGTCCTTTTCTTCCATAGTAAACTGACATTAGGGCGCATTAGCGCCACCTACTGGATCGGAGCGTGGAGTAAAGATTTATAAATAAGAGTCTGTATTTCAAACAGAAGTCCTGTTAATCAAACGCATTAATCTGCATGTCTTGTTTCATGTTTTCCCCTAATATATAATAATATATTTTACTCTCAATACACTTTTATATGTCAGGTCTAAGTACAGTCTGTATATTTGGGGTCATTATTCTGCTGCAAAATATATTCGGTTCCAATCAGACACCTCCCTGATGGTACTGCATGATGGAGAAGTATCTATTTGTACTTTTGAGGACACCGTTAATCCTGACTAATTCTCCTCGCCCTGAATTTGCAAAGAACCCACCACCATGCTTCACTTATTATTGTTCCGCTCTCCAGTCCTCTGGCAAACAACTAACCTCCACTACAGACAAATATTTCAGATTTTACTCATCAGTCCTGAGCACCTGCTGCCATTTGTCTGCACTCAGTTCCTGTTTTTGTGTCGAGAATCTCATAGAGGTGTTTCCATGTCTGGCATTATGGCTGCAATTTTTCCATGAAGACCATTTGTTTACCATGATTTTTTTTTATATCATGATAATTTGATATTAGTGTTTGGGTCTTAATATCATTCTATTAATAGATCAGTGAGCTGAGAGTCTTTTCATTCGAGTCTTTTCACATGAGCTGTGTTGATTAAGTAAAGATTCTTGTGATAAAAAAAGATAATAGGAACATTATAGTTATAATAAATCATAGCACTTTAGATACTTAAGTACATTTGAAGACAAATACTTTTGTACTTTTCCACAAGTGAAAGTTTATAGGAAGCAGTAGCGCTATTTTTACTTAATTTGTTAATCTGGTTTATTTCTGTTTTTGTGGGTATTTTTAAATGGCCAGGAACTTCATAGGCAAGTCCCAAAGGTTTTTTTTAATCCCTGATTATACTAGCTACTACTAGCTACTAGCTAGACATTTTAGCACACACTTAGCTAACTAGCCAAATTACATGATTACAATCAACAGAGACTTGAAACAGGACGAAATGCAATATCGTCTTTAAAGTACAACAACCAGACCAGATTTTTCCTCAATAACCACCATCAACCACAGCAAAATATTGTTTTATTATTCAAACTCTTCTTTATTTATATCTCTTGAGCAAACCAGAAAAGAAATCGAACGTGAAATGTAAAATGAGCCCAATGAACAGAAAAAATACAATACGGCCATGTACACAACGTCCCAATACGCTTTTCATAGACCCTTCTCCTCAGGATTTGAAAGCAGGAAAGTCGCCATAGACAACGCTAGGAGTGTGTAAAGTGTAACCTTTAGTAGCTAAGACAATTTAGCTGAAATGAATTACAGCGTATTTTTAAATGGCTGGCTGATTGTTGTAGCTCGGCTGCTAAAGACCAATTTACCATAAAATGACTATTTAGTAAGCACATTTTTCGAGCGAGTTACCAGCGAATAAGCACTTCATTCAAGGTTTTAAACTTGTGTTTCACATCAAGAGAAAATATTTCAACCTAGCAGATGACATTTATAACAAATCCCATGAAGGAGTTTTAATCATTTTTTAGGAGTCTGTAAGGTTGTGTGAAAGAAATTGTAATCTGGGACAGTTTATTAGGGAAAACTGGACGCTTTTGAAAGATTTGACCACCCAGAAAAGAATCGAATATCAGTATTAATAGTTAAGTGGGTCTTGATTTTCTGTAGCAGGATTTCACTGGGATGCAATGCAGTGTTTGTTCGGCTCGCTCATCTCCTTGCTCATCTATACTTTCCTAAATAATCTCGCTAGGTAACCCATAAATTGTTAACTAGTCGATCATTGTCTCTCAATGCAACTGTGTTGTATAGCTGCCCTGCATGCAGTCCAAATGGTCCAAACATCTCCACTTATGTTGCTGTTATGTTGGATCTCTTGTTCATGTTGAACATTGCTGAAAACGTTGACCTAGGAGAGGAAAGTTTTTGTTCTATAGTTTTTTTCAGAGCTATCAAACTCCAGTGTATCTGTGCTAGCAAAAAGGAGGAGCATTAAACTACCCTCCAGTCTTCCAGCAATGACACCAACCAACAAACCAGTGCACCAAATTCTACTTTTGTACTTTTACTTTAAAGGGAGCACTTTTACTGGAGGAATTTATTTTTTATTATTATCAAAAACATGGTTTGTGTTCTTCGTCCACCACTGATGGCCTCGACTTCTGTTTCTACTAAACCTTTCTCAATCTGATACATGGCTGAACCTGTGCTTTGAGCGTTTGAATGTATACATGACAAGTACAAGGCTTGTTTAAGTGTTTGAGTCGTATACAAACGTTGTAGTTTCTGAGGGGTTGATGTGTACATCAGGAGCCTGCTGACCAATTGCTGACCAATCCTGACTTAGCTAAGCTAAGCTAAGCTAAGGTTCTGTTCTCTTGTCACCTCCTACGAACAGATAATTAGGTGGATGTGACCTGTGAGGGACTAGAATTCCATCCCGGGTGGTTTTCCGCAATGTTCCCATGATTGGCTCCATGGCAACACCATCCAAAGTCAAGCACTTAACTCTCACAGGTTACAGAGTACATAAACCTGTAAGTAATCCACCTTTTTCAAACGGAAGCTGTGCTTGATTGTAGCACTGACTTCTGGGTAATTTGTGCTCTAATAAACATATCCACTAAACCCCCCTCAAGCTGATAATGTGGAACAGAGGTGGGTGAAGATGGCTAAATGGATTCAGTCGATGTGAATGGAACTAACGTGTTTCGAACAGAACAAATGTTTTAGACTGTCTCGCACACTTACACACACATTCACATACACACTCATACTCACTTACACACACATTGTGGTGCTCTTTTAGTTGGTAAGTCTCTAGATTTCTTTGCACTCGTTTCTTTCTTTTCTTTCTCTTACTCTTATATATATTTTTTGTTTTGTTTTGTTTTTTTACAAGGGTGCATATAAAAGATTTTGTGGTGTCCTATATTCATTATTGCGATGAGTCTTTACCCAAAAACGAGTGGAATCTGTGTCTACGCTTATTTACATCGGGGTTAAAGCATGTGTGTGCACATGGTCTTGTACTTCCTGTTACGACTTTACTGTTTATTTATTTATTTTCTGAAAAAAAAAAAAATAATAATAATTCTTTACTCTCTTATCGATTAGCAGATGTTAAACTATGGGACTACGCATTTTTTTTCCTGCTATAAATAAATTGCTAGTGATGCTAATATGCTACCGCATTCAAGCTGCATCATCTGGCCGGATCCGAAACCGCTAGCGTTCGATAAAGTTGGATCAGTGAAATGTGCACCTGAAATAACCACTATGTTTGAGGGGTAAGCGGGAATTAAATAGCTAGTCATGAATGCTAGCATTTGGACCTGGATGGAGCGTTTGTTCTCAGGAGACTACATGTCATAACCGAATAAAGATAAAGGTTGGTACTGGATACAGTCTGACAGTTTTCCGGTCTTCTGGGTGTTTTCGTATTGGACGGGGCTTGGGGGGTGATGATGTCATTACGTTAAGGCGTCAAGAAATCCTGTCGATGCGTCATCCTCCGCCCCGGATTCCTGTGGATGCACTGTTTTGGTGCGTGTCCATTAGTTTATGTACTCGTCTTTACAATCCGTTTGAGGTGCAACAAGCATGGTTTCGTCAGCACGAAGGAGATTGACGTAAGGCACAGCGTGAGGTTTTTTGGTTGCTATGGGAAGTTGGGGCCGGAATCCATAAACGAATCCCTTGTCCCCCTTGCCTGTAGGAGTCTCTCACGGCTAGGGCGAAGGCGAACTCTAGAGGAGAAAGGAGGACAAGAGGCGGAGTCAGAACGCAGTAAACCTGCGATGTCGTAGATATTGTGAGATTCTTACCTTTTAGATCTTTATGCCGTCTGAACCGTACACGTTGTACCCTTCTCTATAGGTCGCCAAGTTCTGCACGCTCGGGCTCGGGCTGGGCACCGGACTGAAGTTCAGCTCAGCCGATTCGGCTTGTTTCAACTTCCACTCGTCCGCCCGTTTCTTCTCCTCGGCCCGTGACTTGTAGCAGAACTCGACGAGCGCCACCAGCATGGCGAGGCCGAGTCCGCCCACCAGGATGTAGAACACGCCCGCTACGTTGCTCAGGCTCAGTGCCTGAGAACTCTTGTCCTGAGATTTTCCCACGTCAACGGCAGAAGAGAAAGGGGTGGAGGAAATCGGTGTAAGGGACATGTTGTGAAAGGTGTACACTTTTTATACATAAAGAGTTTATATATAATCATAATTTATTAAGTATTTTTTAATTTTATCATTGATCAGATCTGGCACTCTGAACAATTCCTTATTCAAATCATACAGATTTATCGACCATAAAACTCGATATCATATATCGTAATACTCATCAGTTTTGTTGGTTAATTCATGGTTAACTGAGTAATTAACTGTTCTTTAAATGCAAAATTCCTGACATGACAAAAAAAGATCTAAAAACTTACTAACTAACTAACTAACCTACTATCTAACTTATTAGCTACACTTATTACATTTTATTGGTGCTGATTAATTCACACTTTTTGTAATCACTAAAAATAATAGTTTTGAAAATGTTTGCCCCCAACAATAACAATAATAATTTTGCAAGAAAAAAATTTAATTCGAAGGGCCAGGTGATGATGTCATAGTGTGTGTAACAGCAGGTGACCAGTCAGCAGCTTCGAATCACTTGTTCCAATTTTGTTTTCTATTAATTCTTTTTCTCTTTTATACTTTCTTACGTTATTTTCGTTCTTTTCTTTTTTTTGTGACGATTTTATTTTCTTTCACGAAAAATAAAAAAATACAAAAAATCCTTGTTTGTCTTGGGTTCCCTTCATTTTTTTTTTTCATGATCTTTTTCTTTGCACGATTTTTCTTTCACTCTCATTCACACTTCAGTCCAATTTTTTTCTTAGTTTCTGTCTTTCTCTCTCACAAATGCATTATTCCTCTAAGAAACTTATTTGAATTAAAAACAAAAAAAATTTTCAAAGTTTGTTGTTGTTTCCTGTGGTCGCAGCGACTGACCTTACTTCCCGAGTCCTTGGGTCCACACTCGCCCTTATCGTACCACCACTTGTTTTTCAGTTTGTCTAAGACTCCTGCTTCACTCAGTTTCAATACTGCGAGGTTTACTTGGGTTCTTCACCGGGGGAATAACATAAATAACATCACACGCCATGTTATCTTATGTTATTATACACAACAGGACACACAAACAGGAAGTGACAGAGCGACGCTTGCACAATACACGTGTATGCCGGGCTCGTATTAGACAACGTGTGTGTGTTTGTGTGTAGATGTCAGTCCGAGTTAGTCAGAGCTACAGACATGTGTGTGTCCAGACCTTCGCTCTGTCACTGTGTAAAAGGCACATTCTGCCATGGTAAAATAAAAATAAACGTCATTCATTTCCTGACATTTTTGAACCTTCGTTTTATTTTATGCAGGTTTTTAAACTCGGCATCTTTAGGTGAAATGTTTGTCCTTGTGACTGATACATCTGAGGAAAATATTTTGACATTGTCGACTGTTTTTTTGTCTAGGTTTCTAGTCACTCTGCCCTCACACGGTCTGAACATCTGGAGTTTTTTGAGTGAAATGGTTAATTCCACTCAAAAACCAAGAAGGATGTAGACCAGAACTGAAAGTTCTACTATAATGGTTTACAACTGCCACGTATTTCACTCGTGTCCATCAATGAACAGCTGATAACCATAACAATGATGGAAGTTAATTGAATGGACATTTGGTGTATCTCAAGGTCTCTTCCTCATGAAGTCTCAGGGAGTTTTTTGCTTTCCACTTTTGGCTCAATCATTAGCAAGACATTTATGAATGTAAAATTGTAATTCTTGTTTATGTTTTTCATTTTTTTTTAAAGCTGCTTCTGGGCAATTGTTAACAGCGGTCTGCAAATACAACTAAATAAAATAGAATATAGAGTAGAATGGAATTGTTTATTAGTGTTGTTATTTTTTCCCCACTTGCGATTGTTTGAGCTTAACGAATTTTTAACCATCCGATAAAAAACTGATCGTAAAATGTCAATTCTAACACATGTACCCTAAAAATCATTTTTTTATTTTAGTGCGACTTTTGTTAGCTTGAAGTAGTTTTTCCAGCTTTCAGCGATTTAAACCTGTCACTAGCAAGTGAACTAGACTTAGGACTGTTAATGTGTTCCTCAGTATATTTTGGACTCTATTTGATTTCTACAGTAATGATAAAATTGACGCTTGAAGTAAACTTGACCAATCAATCGCAAGCTCGGGCAT
>NC_139581.1:28835607-28863107 GCF_946808225.1 Silurus aristotelis | reverse complement strand
AGAGGCAGGCCTGGACGAAGTGGGAAGATCCACGGAGGGGAGAGGGACAGGAACAGTGGTCACGGAAACCTCAGGAGCATGTTTAACTCGAACGAGAGAGAGTGAGAGAAACCAGACTCAAGAGGGTACCCATCCTAATCTGGGTTGCACCGAATGTCCATTTATTACAGAAAAACAACGTTGAGTTGTGCAGTGATGGTGATCGAATGCAAACTGTAGTCCTGAGTCAGTGTAGCAGACTGTGGATATTATCTACAGCCCAAATCCAAGTCCTCAGAGTTTCTGTTTTTACTCTGTAATTTCATAGATTTCACTTTAGAAAGTACTTTATTTATCTATGCTTGTGCTTGCAGCCACTATCACCTTCAAAGTAGTCCCCTTGGACAGCAATACAGTGCTTCCAGCATTCCTGCCACGTCTGGATTATGTCCTGGAAGTCTTTTCAAAGTGTCGAGCACCTTCTGTGATTTGCGCTGATCGCTGTGCAAAACGGCGTCTAAACGGCGACTTTCATCTTTGGGAAGAGGGCAAAGCCAGTGGCCAAATCTGGCGAGTATGGTGGGTGCGGAAGTGAGTACCACCCGTTGCACAGCTCCCGGTGTACACAGGATGATGTCTTGTGGCACACAGACTTATGAAGGTCAGTGTCCCTGTGACTGTGCACGCAGCCTTTTGCTCCCCTCTGTTGGCACGTATTGTGTCCAATTTTTCCAATTTTGTGCTTTTCTGGTCGAAATAGTAGTTGTCAAACTAGAGCCAGATACTGAGCAGTAGATACAGCCAATCAGAAATCAGTTTTGCCTTTCACTCGTACACATTCGATTTGTCCTCAAAGTTCAAGCAAGCATTTGCTCGATCTTTGTTATGTGTACTTTGTATGCTAGCTACTAATCAAAGTACACAGTAGACAAACCTGCTAATAAAATAATTCAGCCTTAAATCCCGCAAAGAAATATAATTATTATGTTGCATTAGAATTAAATAGTCCCCATTTCCTGTTATAATAAGCTCCATTCTTCTGAGAAGATGTTCCACCAAATTTTGTGGAGATTAGTGAGATCACATTCAACCACATGGGTGTTAGCAAACTCGTGTACTAATTACGTCCTAATTTACCAATTATTTTTTATTATATTATATTATACATTTCTATTAATTCTTTCATCCATTACAAACATACAAACATGATTTTTATTTATTTGTTTATTTATTTATTAATTAATTCATAGTAATTATTTTATTTATTTATTTAATGCATTCATTTGATTATTCATTTTATGTTACTTTGTTATTTCAGTTTACTTTATTTTATTTTAATCAACTAAATCTCCAAAAACCCATAACTTCCAACGTCGTTAGATAAAGGTCCTTAATTATAATTGCAAAGGAATTTGACTATTTGTGAAAATTTAAAATGCAAAAACCACAAGAATCATTCAAAAAATGTGTTATAATTGAATCATGTTTATTTTTGCTGCAGCTTTTATGCCCATTTTTTATTTGGTCAAAAACACGGCATTTCTTAATCTAACGCAAACTGAAAACAACTTGTGTGTAGTATCTGTGTGTGTATGTGTGTATTTTCTGTCCTGCACTGTTCTTGATGCATGCGTTAATAGAGAGAATTCTACTTTTTGGAGAACTTTGAGAGTGTGTGTGTGTGTGTGTGTGTGTGTGTGTGTGCATGCATACGGGTGTATGGCAGAAGGTCATTTATCCTGCTGTCTTTGAGTTTCAGTCTTTTCACACTCCATAAGACACAACACATTCTTCATCTCTCCGCTGTGCACACCGCACCAGTGTGCGTGTTTGTGCCTGTGTGTTTGTGTGTGAGAAGGGGGGGTAACATGTGTGTGTGTGTGAGTGTGTGGGGGGTGGGGCAGGGGGGGGGGAATATGTGTGTGGGGGGGTGCAATAGGTGTGTGTGTGTGTGTGTGTGTTGGACCATGACGGGCAGAAACCCCATAATCATGTTAGTCACGTTCAGGCTGCGGCTCTGCGGCAATGGCCTTAAATAAAACATCACACACACACACGCACACACATACAGACACAAACACACAAACACTGGACAGAGGGTCTACATGGTCTTCATTATTCTTTCTCTCGCTTTCTATTAGTTTCTCTCTTTTAATTCCTAAGTGATAGGTGCCTTCTGTTGGTTTCCTGCCTCCTTGGCTCCCCTTGTTCCGACTCCACCCTGACCATGACCCCTCATCACTGTCACCACCTGTCCTTAGTTATTAATCTTACTTCGTTTTGTTCGGATTCCTTTCATTCCGACTTTTAATGCAGCTTCATTCAGAAGTAATTGAGTGTACCTGTTTGCCGGTTTCCTTGCTGAGTGCTAAGAGCAAAGTCATCACCTTGTAACGGTGACACCATGTGACACCAACATCTTGCATTCGGGCCAAGGCATGATCTAGGCATGATCAAGTCATGATCTACCAGGCTTCAAACTGATTTGGAGGAGGCACAATACTCAATTTGTATAGAGCCAAAACATTGGAGCAAGTTTTACAGAATCAAAGGACATTGATTGAGTCTGGTACAAAAACAGCACAATTTGCCAATGATTCCTGGAGAGGTATGAACAGAAAGATCACCTTCTCATGCCTCAGACATGAACTGAACAATAGGTACATTTAGACACAGGTTCTGTCCAACAAGCAAAACATGTTGGTGCTGCCAACGGTGGTTTACTAGCCAGAGCATTTGTTTGACCAAGCCCCCAAATCTGGGGCACCAAATGTGCTGGGGGAGTGCGGCATTTGCATTTGGGGGATATGCAACCAAAGCACTGGATCTGAATAATATATAATCAGAGGTTACTGAGCAGAATGTCCACAGGGTACCATTTACCATTTCAATCTTAATCACCAGCAAACATGGGTCCATCTTGTAGAAGTGCTTGACCCAAATCAATTGGCTCTACAAAATGTCCCAGATGCTATGTGAATACATTGGTTTGTAATTGGTCTACAACTACTTTCGAACATGGACAATTAATCTTGCCCAACGTTTCTCAAAGACCCTACAATTCTAGGGTCTATATGTACCCCTCTATATGAATGGCTACACTGAAATGTTCTTTTGCTGGATACAACAGCAGGGGACTAAGAAGTAATCTGCCTACCTGGCCTACCTGAAGCGGGACAATAACATTCATACCATAGCTAAAAAGGCCCAGCAGAGGTTGTACTTCCTTCGCCAACTGAGGAAATTCAACCTGCCACAGGAGCTGCTGAAACAGTTCTACTCTGCCATCATTGAGTCTGTCCTGTGTAGATCTATAACTGTCTGGTTTGTTTCAGCTACCAAATCAGACATCAGGAGGCTACAGCGGACGGTCAGGACTGCTGAGAGGATTATTGGTGCCCCACTGCCCAATCTCCAAGATCCTTACTCATCCAGAGTGGAGAAAAGGGCTAATAAAATCACTTTGGACCCCACACACCGAGCCCGCTCTCTCTTCAAACTGTTGCCTTCTGGTCAGTGCTACAGAGCTCCGTCCACCAGAACAGCCAGGCACAAAAACAGTTTTTTCCCGCAGGCTATACTCGGCATGAATAATTAAAATATTCATTACTACACATTGTCCATTATAACTGTCACATTTGTACATAGAATCCAAATGGTTAATTTTTAAACTGTACACAAATACTGTACATTTATTTAACAACTTTTTTTACTCTGTATATATTGCATTATTCAACTGTCTGGTTTACTATTCTGTCAGAAGTACAGTATTCTGTACAGTATTCTGTCTGTACTTCTCCTGCACTGGAAGCTCCTGACGCCAAGTCAAATTCATTGTGTGTAAGCATACTTAGTAATGAAGCTGATTCTGATTCTGAAATCTACTGCTCTATGCCTTTCCACTGCTAACACCATTATATAAAAGAATTCACAACGCTGATAGACTTGTTCTGGCATATCAGACCTTGGTTCAGCCTGCTGTTGATGTTACACACCAGGCCCTCTGTGCCCACTACCTATCAGACGAAATCTGCTGTCCTAGATGACAGGGTCATGCGGTACAGCAGGCCACCATGAATTTATGTTTCTGGACACTGAAAATGACCCCAGCATATTGTCACATTTGCAAAGGGTCAGACACTGTGTAAGTGAATGTTTAAGAGGGAAACGATGTACATAGGCATAAGTCAAATGCAGAATAGTTTTTAATTGCTGTTCGGCAAATGTGTCTAGGGCAGTCAAACCTTGTACGGAAAGGCAAGTTGGAGGACCGCATGCTTTATTGGCTGAGGTAGAAAATGGAGTACAAACATGCCAGAATGTGGACGAATCCAGAACTATGTGGGGAGACTAAACCATCAGTCTACTTTTGTTCTTTTCTTGTCTGTGTCTATTTCACAGACCAGCATCTTTGAATTGTTGGTGTGTCTTGCATCTCTGTGTGTGTGTGTGTGTGTGTGTGGGTACCTTGAAGAACTCTTTGGTGGAGCCGGAATCGAGTGTGCCGTAGGCGATCTCGGTCTGCTTGGCAAGATCCTCTGCGCTCTCGATAGGAGATACCATTCTCTCCACAGTGAGGAAAGCTGCCAGGTTCGCCGTGTACGACGAGATGATGATGAGAGTAAAGAACCACCAGACCCCGCCCACTATACGTCCTGACAAAGACCTTCAAGAAAGAAACAGGCGTTAATTTCCAGTCAGAAAGCAGCTTCATATACGTAGGCAGCTTGTATGTTTGCTTTTTTAGTTGGCATAGGGATTTCCGTAATCCTGTTTCAACAACAGTTGTCTTTTTCGGACACTCAAGAAGCTAACGTCATTTATGATTTGCCTTTTCACACCCTTACAGGTACACCTACAGGTTTTTGAGTGGTGGGCAGAAACCGGAATACCATGAGGAAGCCCTCATGGACACAGGAAGAACACGTGAAACTTCAAAGAGACAGTAACCTGGTTGAACTAGGGACCCTGGAACTCTGGGTGCACCTTCATACCACCCAGGACTGATGATTTATTAGCTAATATATAAGTATATATGCTTTCTAGGTTGATAAAGTATTGGCCGCAGTTGTCAGCTAGAAGACATTTGGCATCCATGTTTTGGACGTGTTTAGCAACAATGTTCTGTTGAGTGGTATTTATACATGTATTGATTCGCTTTAATAGTTTTTCTTTCATGCAAATTTTTTTCTACTTTCCTTAGCATTCCAGTTTTTTCCTGTTAATCCTTATTTTTTATTTAGCTTTTTTTTAATTAGTTATTTTGTTTGTATATGCACACCAACCTGGCTTCTCTCTCTCTCTCTCTCTCTCTCTCTCTCTCTCTCTCTCTCTCTCTCTCTCTCTCTCTCTCTCTCTCTCTCTCTCTCTCTCTCCACATCGTCATCTCTTTCCCTCTGTAGCTGTGTAAATCTAATTAGGAACATCCTGCTGCCAAACTCTATTGATTTCAGAGGCTAAAATTAGAGGACACTTCAGTCTCTTTCTCTTTCTTTTCCCTCTCACTCGTTTTTGAAGAATCCTGTCTTTTTAACTTTTAAACATGGCTACGGTTGCTGATGCACTGCAGAGGAATTAACTAGCAAACCAAAAAAAAAAGATGATGAGGTAGACAGGGCAACACACACACACACACACACACACACACACACACACACACACACACACACACACACACACACACACACACACACACACACACACACACAAGCATAGGAACTTTTCCTGAAAGGGAAACAATCGACCACAGGGTCCCACATAAAACATCAAAACTTCAAGGAGTTCCCTAGGAGACACACAGAAGAACCTTGGAAGGTGTTAGATTCCCAATAAACATGGATCTTTACGTGAACCTGGCAACCAAGTCAAGATGTGACTTGACCATTAAATACTGCAAAAGCAATGCCTTATCTTTGGCTCAAGCAACAAAAACACATATTTCCCAGGTTGTTGCAGTTGCCGAGACTTTGTATATCACCATAAAAACAAGTGCAAAGGTTTGACCACAGTAGCCTTTTTTATACCATTTCTATGGTAACGGTGATCGGTGGATCAAACGGGGCAGAGCAATATCCAGATGTCTTCCTGCTCCCTACAAAACATGCAATTAAATTTGATTTGAATGGAGGATGTCAACATTGTCATCCATAGACCTTCAACATAGTGCACAAGATTGCAAATAAAAGCGGTTTTTGTCTTTTCCCCCAATTTGCACATTCGTCTATTACCACCCAATAGGAATCCTAAGGATGAGGAGGATGACCTTTTCTGAGACATGTCAAGACACGGTGTCAATACCAAGTGATTGACTTTTGAAGAATCCTGTCTTCACACACACTTGGCAAGGTGATCAGTCAGTGGTTAAGGCTGTGGGTTACAGTTGGAAGATCAGCGTTTGAACGCCACCATCGCCAAGCTGCCACCCTGGGTGCCCCTGGGCAAGGCCACATTATCTACACTATCTAACCTTTTCTGCAGTCATGAGCGCACAGATACCAAGCGATTGACTGGCAGAGAATAACGCCCCATCCCTTTCAGCATACGGCCATTTTAGCCCTTTGGATTCCTGAGATTTATGACTTTTTGAAGTTGAAACCCTTAATCTTTTGATGACACTTCTTCTTTTTGAAGAATCCTGTCCTAACTTGGGGAGTTGGTAGCTCAGTGGTTAGGGGGCCTATGATCAAGGGTACAGTATCTAGTCAATCTGCCTTTTTTTGCATTAATGAGCGAGCAGATACCTAGATTACTTGCCTTAATCTTTTGATGACAGAGTAAATGTCTCTCTTACTTTTTATCACTCATATTTGAAGCATCCTGTCTATACACACAGGCTCTGGGTTGCTGATCGGAAGGTTGGGGTTCAAGCCCCGGTTTTGTCAAGCTGCCACTCTTGGGGTTCTTGTCAAGACCCTTAACTCTTAGTGCCCCAGGGGCGCTGTATCATCTCTGACCCCATTATCCTAACATTGCTGAAATATGTGAAGAAAGAATTTCACTGTGCTCTAAACTAAATGTGACAAGTGTTAAGCATCTACATGTATATTGACCTGAAGTCACAAGTTCACCTACATGTTTTTTGCGATGTAGGGGGATACCGGACAACACTAAGAAACCCAGACGAGAAAGAACATGTAGAACTGCATAGACAATCAAACTGGGAACACTGGTGCTGAGTGCACCCCCATCACCCCTCATCTAAAGATGTCTTGGCAAAAACATCGTGTAATTTTATGTTTAGGTTTAGGGCTAGCCTGACCACAAAATGTTGTTTCTCTACTGCATTAGGCGGTGCTATCGAAAAGTTTTGAGACTACCTCTGTTTACAAGAAAGTATTAAGTTACAATCTACTATTACCTACACTTACACACTAATACCTTCAAAATAGTCACCTTGCACAGCAATACAGTGCTCTCAGTGGTCCTGGAATGTGTCCTAGAAGTGTTCTTTCCAAAGCATGTCAAGCACCTTCTTGATTCATGCTGGATTTCAGCAATGGTATAGAAACGAGAGAAGAGGTCTGAAGTCTGCAGGAGCCAAATCTGCCGAGTAGGCTGGGTGCAGAAGTGAGATCATGTTGTTTCACATCTGAGGAGAGCTTGGTGACAGGGCGGTGTTGCCTGTGACTGTGCGTGCAGCCTTGTGCTGCTATCTATTTGTGTTTTACAAAACTGGACTCGTAAGTTTTTGATAGCACCTTGTATCTCTATCGTATCCAGCAGAAAGGTTAAGAATGTTGGATTGTTTTCTACTGCATTTGGCCAGGAGATAAAACTAAAGGTTAATGTATTTTATGAGGAGATATGAGGACTGTCTGAGAGACAACACTGCCCTAAAATGCTCTTTTTGATCAAAATGCAATCTAGCAGAATCTGACAAGTCAGCAACTGTCCCCCCTTACCCCACCCTCCATTCCCGATACCCATACCGCTCAGGTTCTACCTATATCAGCAAGGAAAGGGCTTTCAAAGCATCCTGCTCATATTTCAAACAGTGCATGGTCTACGTCTGTTACAGTGTAATCCTGATGCTGTTATCTCTCTTTTCTTCCTTTATTGCTTTTTTTCTCTCCTTTACTGCCCTTTCCTTCATTCAGTCAGCAACAGAGTAATACAGACGGCACTACCACAGAGAGGAAATGTTGCTAAAATAAGCAGAAGGGTCACAACAAAGAGTGACAGAAAGTGAGAGAAAGATGGAGAGCAAAAGCGGAAAAAAAGATAGAAAGGAGGATGAATCGATCTTTCTTCTCTTTCACCTCAAGTTGGGCTTGATGATGGAAAATCAATTTAGCACTGCCACTATCTCCACTTCCTCTCTCTCTCTCTCTCTCTCTCTCTCTCTCTCTCTCTCTCTCTCTCTCTCTCGCTCACACACACACACACACACACACACACACACACACACACACACACACACACACACAGGCTTCAATGTAGCTAGCTAAAGTACACAGCACAACCTGCTGATGAAGCTAACTCGAATGCTAATGTTAGCGTGTTTGTGTCAGTCTCTTCATGAATGGTATGTACTGTAGATACATGCTAGGCTAATGTTCCCAAGTTCTTAGCTTTCATCTATCTATCCTTTCACCTCTCTTCACCTTGTTTTCTCTTTTCCCTTTCCTCACTCTTTCTTTTACCCTAGCCTCTCCCTCCTTCATTTGCTCTCTCCTTTACCTCTATATTTGTTTGATTTTTCAATCCTCCCATTTTCTATGCTTCCCCCTCTTCACTTTTTTCTTTTTTCCCTCCCTCCTTCCCCTCCTTCTCCTCATGACTGTTCTAATCAGTGTGAGACTTGTTCCAAACTTTATCCCTGCAGATTTACTGTTCCTCCTCACTGAGTTTTGTTCCAAATGTTCAAAGCACACTGATCTGTCAGAGTTAGTTTTGGGGTTTGGTGATCAGACAGTGTGTGTGCATATGTATGTGTGTGTTTGTGTGTGCATGTGTGTGTGTCAACAGGGAACATCTGTCCTCTCAGGGACCTTATTACAGATTAAGGAGAGTACAGAAACATAGGTCAAACCTCCAATGTGCTTTAAAGTGCAACCTCGAACAGTCTTTTGCTAAGTGTTTTAGCTGTAAGCTTTGGTAATTAGCATCTGGTTAACTGCTTTGCTGTCAGAACAGTGAGGTTCAACAACTAGCATTAGGCTAGCAGTAAAGTTAGTTCAGTCATGAGAACTCGGGTTGACGATAGCAAGAGTTGATTTATAGGACTTGAGAGTAGAGAGGTTTGGTGAAATGCTATGCCACGATAGATCTGCTATGCTGCTTCTCTTTAGCAATAGCTAAACCAATCAAGTCACAGATAGAGTTTTATGGCTGTACTGGACATATAATTCTTGTTTAACGTAGTATATTGCGGTGCATAATGTAAGCTAATTATAATATATAATAATATAAACTACATTAATGCGTCATGTTCTGCCTAGCATTTATTTACCTTTATTCATCTTCTCGTGACTTAAAATGCTTCATTATTTTTGTAATGATTGCGTTAATACAACTGAAGGTTAAAAATTAAAAAGGGCCCAGCAGTGACAACAGAGTTTGTACTCATGACCCTCCAAACAGAAGTCCAACACTGTAGACACTGAGCTACCACTTCTTGTCATATAGCTTTGCTTCACATGTGTATTGCAAGGGGCCCCGTGGGAATTTGTTCCTCTCTTGATATGCCGTGCCACATAAATGTTCTAAATATAAATTTTTTTATTTATTTTTGGGTAAGCTTTGGGTCAGCGCACAGTAGGAAATGGATTTGTCAAATGGATGTGTTCTCAATCCTGCTCCCTACGTCAAATCATCACTAGAACATTTAGTGTTCAGTCGATTCTAACAACAAATGAAAATACCCTGAAAGACCATCAGATCTGTCCCCATAGGGACGTGTCCCAAACCACACATGCTGTTTGCTTCAAGAGTTACCTTCAAGAGTCAAATCATCACTAGAACATTTAGTGTTCAGTCGATTCGAACAACAAATGAAAATACCCTGAAAGACCATCAGATCTGTCCCCGTAGGGGTGTGTCCCAAACCACACATGCTGTTTGCTTCATGAGTTACCTGGGCGTGAAGTCGCAGCCCTGTTGCATGAAGGCTCCGAGGCTGAACCACAGGCTGTTAAAGATGCCAAACTCATTGGGTGGTTGATCGGCGTCTGGTTCTTCGTCGGCCTCGTCTCTTTTCCACTCGTATGGACTGAAGCGGCTGACTAGGAAAAGCACAACGCTCACCCCGATGTAGGCGAACACGATGCACATCCAGATCTCGTAGGCCAACGGGTCGAGGAATGAGAACACCCCCGGCTTGGACTTCTGCGGCTTTTTGATCATGATCGAGATCCCAAGGCTCATGAAGGGTTTGGAGAAATCGATCACTTCCTCCCTCACCAGGGTGATCGTTAAAGGAGCTACCGCAATCTCGGCTTTCTGAGATGAGACAAGGGGGAGGGGTGTGAGGAACAAAATCTATATATGTAATGCTGTTTGCAATTAGCTGGTTAGCTTGATAACTAATCTGACAAGCAATTTCTGTAACCGTCCATTAGCATTTTAGCTAAACAAACGCTAATACAAACTGAATTATTGTCATTCTGTCAGTTATTAGCTTGCCATGCTGTAAGATGAGTGAACACTTGTTTATATAAATAATATATACAGTATAATATGTATAAATTAATCAATTACTCAAATGTTTGATAACTATGCTAGTTGCTTTATTCCATTAAACATTTTAAATAGCAGCCATATCCCTAGCCATGTCTCAAATATTCGGTAATGCACCCAAACACACACAAATAGTAAGTTGCATTAGCGTATGTACCCTGAAGAGACCCATTTCACCAACCAAAAAGAACATCAAAACCATAATTTTTCTGCGTTGTCATTTTTAAATCGCAAATCCATGCTAAGATGCTAAACCAAAGATGCTAACTGTGCAGCATTCTTTTTCATTGCAAATGAATGCAATTAAATGCAGTAATTTTGATGAAGGAATAACGGACAAGCTGTTTGTCACCAAGCAAGGCAAGAAAAAAGAGAGGGAAAAGGAGAAAAAGGAGAGTAAGAGATAAGGTAAAAGAGAGGTGAAACAAGAACGTTTCCCCTGCAGGCTTTGGAGGCCTTAGGCCAGGTGTTCTTTTCCAAAAGTGTGCGTTGGAGCAGGTGGGGAGCTTCACAGCTAGCATTCACAGACAGAAGGCTGCCAAACACTTCCCCACATCTGTGACTGTATTTCCTCCGCCTGTTTTTTCCCCCAGACAACCAATTTTACTGGCTTCTTCATCGAAGTAATTAATGACACAAAACAGCACAAATGCACAGGGTGGTCCTTATGTAATCTCTGCTAAATAACAAGCACATCTGTGGTAAATTAATCTGTGCTCTAATTGGACCTAGACTTATTTTTTTGTACATTGTAACGGCAAACCTATTTTCCCAGGGTACATTATTTTCCAGTGCCTCAGGCCCTACATTCTCAATGTACTATGATTTCTAGGTCCCACAATGGATTTATAGGCCCTATGTTTCCAAGGCCCAATGTTACCTCTCATGTGATATCAAGATACAATGTTTCCCAATTCATATATTTCCAAAGTCCAATTTTTCCCCATGTTGTATGTTTCCAAGGTCCAATGTTTCCCAAGTTGTATGCTTTTGAGCCCTAATGTTTTCCAAGTCACATGATTCCAAGGTCCATTACATCCCAAATTGTTTTATTTCAATGTCCAGAGTTTCCAAAGACTTAGAATTACAAGGACCAATGTTTCCCAAGTTGTATGTTTTCAAGGGCTGTTTTTAAAGTCACATGTTTCCAAGGTCCATTGTTTCCCAGATTTTATGATCCCAAGGGCCAATGTTCCCCAAGTATTATGATTGCAAGGTCCAGTGTTTTCCAAGTTCTATGTTTTCAACGTCCAATTTTTCCAAGTCACACGTCCATTGTTTCCCAAATTGCATGATTTCAGGGCCCAATGTTTCCTAAGTCTTATGTTTCCAAGGTCTTATGTTTCCCAAGTCTAATTATTCCAAGGTTCTATGTGTCCCTGGTTACTTGTTTTTGAGGTCCTTTTCCAATTATCTGTCTAGGGTTAGGGTTAGGGTTAGGGTCCTATATTTTAATAATCCTCTGTTTCAGGGGCCATTTGCTCCTTTGATTCTTTCCAACGTCCAAAATATTACCATGGTCCTGTTTTCATAGCAATGCTCCTCAGTTCATATATTTCTAAAGATCTTTACATGTAAATGCAGAGTGACTTACAGAAGTGCTTCAAAGTCTTTATCAATAAATACTTCATGATCTTTGTTTACTTAGTCACAGTCAATCAGTCTAAAGTCTAATTTCAAACGTCATACATTTCCCAGGTCTTATGTATACTTAATTCTGATGTTTTCCATGTACTTGTTTTTTCGATGTTAAATAATTGCAAGGTCCTATATTTTCAAAGGTCTTCTGTTTCCATTGACCTGTTAATCCCAGGTTCTATGTTCTCGGTGTAATTTTTACATGCTCTGTATATTGAGGAACTTATTTTTCCAGGGCCTTGTGTCTACTTGGTTCTCAGACTATATTTCCCAATTCCTGCTACAAACTTCCTATGTTTCCAGAGCCCTATAATCCCTGTATTCTAGTGTTTCACAAGTTCTCTACTTCCAGTGACCTGGGTTTCAAATTGTTTATCTTTTCAAGGTCTATCATCTCAACGCTCCATTTTTTTCAAGGTCTTTTAATTCTGATTTTCAATATTTTATGTAGCTTTTATAGGATAAAAAACAGACAGAACTTTGTTAAATGATGCTAGATCCAAAAATCCCCACAGTCCCATGTTCTCATTTAAAGTCTGGTTTAGAAAACCTGAATGTTTTCAAGACCCTATTTTCGATGTGTTTAAGAATATAGGATGGCAACAGGGGAATTTTTGGAGTTTTTAACACTACCCAACAATATTTTTTTAGCATTTTCGGTTTTTTTTTTACTCTCTTTGGGATTTTAATCACCAAACAGTAACTAGTCATGCAATGTAGTCATGCAATGAAGCTGAATTCTGTACATGCCTAATGGACACAAACACAGACAGAAACACACGGACAGTCGTACCCCGTACACAAGTTCCCCCACCATCCCGTTCCAGATCTTGGTCTCTGGATCCCTTGCACCATACTTCCCATCTGGAACGATGGAGATTTTGTACTTAATTCCGATGTGATCAGCGATTTCAGACGCCAGATCCACGCAATATCCCTCGTACTGATCGTTCCCTTGATACAGCTCCCAGTTTTTTTTCAGCATCACATATGGTCCTTCCTAACACACAGAGAAGAAAAAGAGAATACAAAAATACAACTTGCCATTAATTAATACTGATAATGTTACAACTTCTCTATAACTGCAGGGTCATTGTGAGAGCCTCTAGTGATGATGACCAGAATAGCATTTCTAGACATCAAAATCAATACAATATCAAGAATAGTCGATCATAAGTGATGATATACTTGGGCCATATAGAATATATTTAAAGTGTCAAAGGTGTTTAATAAGGTTGAGGTCAGAGCTCTATAGCAGGAGATCTTCCACTCCAAACCTTGTAAACCTTCATAGCTTTGTGAATTTTAGTGCTGGAACAGGTTTGGGTCTCCTAGTTCAAGTGAAGGGAAAATTTCATCCAAAGACATCCTATAAAAAGTTGTGGTAAAAGTTTGAGGAAAAAAACTATTTGGCTGGAAAAGTCAGCTGTCCGAGGACTTTTGTCCATATTGATGACCATACTGCGCTCTGGAAAGTTTTTTAGTTGTCAAATTATTACCCATTTTACAGCAATATAGTCTTACAGAAATTCTAGAAGTTTTTCTTTTGCTTTTACGGTTTAATGCCCTAACCTGTTTGCACGAAATGCTAGCTAGGCAAGACATTGTGTAGCCGATGCTCTATGGCTATGTTTCCCACAGTTGCCTAGCGACATCGTTCTCACGACTTTTACCACTTAATCGGCGAGCGTGTATAACGCCTTCACCTTTGGCGCGTCAGAAAGCACAAATTGAACACGCCGTTATGCTCGAGAAAAGGTCAGGATTAACAGGAAAATGGCTGCGAGTGGAAAGGCTGTTTATAAATATCACATTCGCAATATTGTTTTCATGCGTGGGTGTGTGTGTGTGTGTGTGTGTGTGTGTGTATGTATGTATGTATGTATGTGATAATAGATTAATAGGGACCAAGTGTCCCCATAATGATAGGAACATCTGACAGTTCTAAACAATTCCTTTTGTAGCTTTTTATTTTTTTTAATAAATGTTTCAATTTTTTGTGCAGAATTTGTTGCAAAAAAGAGCAAAAAAGTTACCAGTTTCAGTTTCTTAGGTTAAGGTTTGTTTGAGCCTGAGCATTAATTAGCTGAATTAGTAATGATGTCAATGGAAAGGTCCTCGCAAAGGGGGTGTGTGTGTGGGTGTGTGTGTTTGTGTGGCAACCTGGGATTGTGACAGAAAATAATGAAAACACAACGTTGAGGTGTTGCTTTCAAACTGTGCAGTAATTATAGACACACACACACACACACACACACACACACACACACACACACACACACACACACACACAAACACATGCACACACACACAGAACCTCCGCAGCATGCCGCTAATGCCTCTCTGTGTGAGATAAAGGATGAAATGTGAGGCCGAAAGAGAAGAGATGGCAGGAGGGAGAGAGCGAGAGTAAGAGAGAAAGACAGTAAAAGACAAGAGAGACTGATTATTCTCTTTAGATGGTCATGACATGGTGTGTGTGTGTGTGTGTGTGTGTGTGTGTGTGTGTGTGTGTGTGTGTGTGTGTGTGTGTGTGTGTGTAAAGCATAAAAATAAAGCTAGTTTGCCTGTGTCACTGTGACAACCTCCATTAAAGTATGGTCATTAGGTTTGGTTTGGACACACACACACACACACACACACACACACACACACACACACACACACACACACACACACACTGTGCTTTGCTTTATCTACATCATTTGAATATATTGCTAGTGGGTAACAACAAATGTGCATGAACAAACATGACTTTTCATTTACTAACCCAAGAAAAGTGGGATGGCTGATAATATATTGTAAAAATAGAAAGTATTGGGACATCTGATAGAACGTCTTTGGATACGGGAACATGAAAATTTCCTTTTACTTGAACTACAAGACCCCAAACCTGTTCCAGCATCACTCAAAGTCAGCTTCATGAAGATATGCATTCCATGGGTTGCTGTGAAAGATCTTCCTGCCATAGAGCTTAACATGGCACCTCATTGAAAGACTCTCTGAGGATTTGAGAATTAGAATTGTTGCTCTCCACAAAGATGCCAAGGATGTAAGAAGATTGGTAACTGAGTTACAGTTTAGTGGTCAGGGTCATACAGAGGTTTTCCCAGACGGGGTTCACTTGAAACAGGACTCACAAGACAGTGTGCTGCAGCATTGCTTTAGAGGTTTCAGAAGCGGAAGGTCCACTTATCAGACCGTACGCCGCACACTGCACCACGTTTGCATGAGCGTCGTCCCAGAAGGAAGCCTTTTTTAAAGCTGGTTTACAAGAAAGTCCACAAACAGTGTGACAACCTGTCCAAAAGCATGAATTACTAGAACCATGTCCTGATGAGACTAAGATGAACTTCTTTGGCTCAGATGGTGTCCAGCATGTGTGGTGATGCCCTGGTGAGGAGCACCAAGAAAATTGTTCCTTGCCTACAGTCAAGCATGGTGGTGGCAGCTCATGGTCTGGGGCTGCATGAGTTTTGCTGCTACTGGGGAGCTGTGGTTCATTGAGGAAAACCAACATGTACTGTGACATTCTGAAGCAAAACATGATTCCCTTCCTTCAGAAACTGGTCAGAATGGCAGTTTTCCAACATAATAACGACCCCAAACACACCAAAAAGATGACAACTGCCTTGCTGAGGAAGGTAAAGGTGATGGAGTAGCCAAGTATGTCTCCAGACATGAGCGCTATTGAGCACCTGTGGGGCGGTGGGGCATCCTCAAGCAGAAGGTGGAAAAGCAGCATGTGTCTAACATCCATTATGGAGGAGTGGAAGAGGATCCCAGCAACAACCTGTGCAGCTCTGTTTAATGCCATGCAGGAGGATTAGGGCAGTGCTCGATAACAATGGTGCTCTCACAAGGTTCACACTTTAGACACAGTTTTGACATGTTCACTTAGGGTGTACTCACTTTTGTTGGCAGCTATTTTGACAGTAATGGCCGTATGTTATTTTTAGAGGACAGTACATCTGTACTGGGCTGTCAAAATTAACCAGTTAATAACGCGTTAATGCAAATGTAATTTAACCGCACTAATTTTATTAACGCGCAATTACCACAATGTAGATATCTGTTTGCCCATTTTATTAAAAATATTACTTAATAAATAAATATAAAAGAAGCGCAATTATAACTTTCTTCTTTATTGGCGGTTGGCATTCTTAAGTAGAGCATTAACGCCATCTACTGTGGTAATGGAATAGAGTCTTATATCCCATTTCCCCAGACCAAAATACTAATTTAAGGTAAATTTAGAACAGATAAAAATGTGTGATTAGTTAAGGGTTATAGGTTAGCATTTCGATGGGTAATAGGTAGTTTCAGATACAATGAAACCATTTTACCACCCGAAACGTTGCTGTGCAGGCCACGTCCCAAGTTTTTTCTCACAAGCCATAGCTAATGTGAGTCGAATTTTACTAAATGCAGACTACCTCAAGTCCAGGGTACCCCTGAGAGGCAAAAACTGTGACAGAAAGCAAAATCAAAACCGTTTATGGCTGGTCTACTTTCTTTTTGCTCTCAGACTGCTTTGGGCAGATTTACACCAGTCAATGATTTGCATTCTGGATTTTGTTACAAGAGGTAAAAGGGGCCTTTTACTGGTCAACACAGTGAAAATCTTACTGCACATATCCCAGTTATGTTAGGAAGCTGAGGGTCAGACATGATATAGCTTCCTGGAGCACAAAGGGTTAAGAGCTGTGCTTAAGGGTCCAAGAGTGGCAGCTTGGCGATACTTTGGTTTAAACCCCTGACCTTCCAGTTGGTAACCCAGAGCCTCATTTACTGAGCTACCACTTTCATATTTTTTGGGGATTTTTAAATCCAACAAGGGTAGGTCCAACAGTTGTAGAAGCTATAGCAGTGAGTCAATGCAGAAAGGTATGGTAGTAACTTGGTGGTCCTGTGTATTGAACTCATGACCCTTCTGATCAGAAGTCCACTTCGGGCCAGGTTGCCACCAGGTTGTTGGGCCGTTAAGGAAACACCCTAAATCTTCAGACTGTTTAGTTGTTTTTACAGCTTGGAAACAACTGCCAATTATCTTCAAACGTGTTGTGTACCTTGCATTGTCGCCTTTACAGACTATAAATCCAATAATCCAACACAGTATCAGCTTCTCATTCAAAATTATTTCTCCCCGAACTTACGAACATTAACGATTGTAAAATCAAACACCGTCTCATGAAACAGCAGTGAGAAAAACACAGCTCTGGTTTTCTAGAAAAGGTTTTGGTACTGTGTAGTACATAAAGTCCTCATAATGCACACATTTTGAACCAAAAACACATCACAATGCTGAATTTGTGGAGGTTGTGTATTTAATCAAATCACATTTCCTACAGTCTTTGTATCTCTGCATCTTTATGAATATTTGTGTATTATTAATATTTGTGCATTTGTGTGTGTGTGTGTGTGTGTGTGTGTATGTGTGTGTGTTTTAAGACTAGCACAGGTTTGTTCGAGTAGCTCACATTTTCTTTACTAAAGCTGTTTTGTGTGTGTGTGTGTGTGTGTGTGTGTGTGTGTGTGTGTGTGTTTTGTGTGTGTGTGCAGCTCACATTTCCTGCAGTAAAAACTGAATGTGAGCCTGTGTCTCATGTTTCCTGCAGTATTCTTGTTTTTTGTGTGCCTGTGTGTGTGTGTGTGTGTGTGTGTGTGTGTGTGTGTGTGTGTGTGTGTGTGTGTGTCTTTTTCCTGAAAGTGTATGTGTGTACCTTTCCCAGATCAAATATAACATTAGCATGACAAATCAATTAATTCAATTAAATAATTTATAAAGCAATGGATGTATAAATTATAATTCAATTAAAAACAAAATAAATAAATAACCAGAAACATTTTGACATTCAACTGAGAGAAATCTGAATAATTACCATTAAAGTTATATAACTTTATATCTATTATGTAACTATGTTCACTATGTAACTACATTTTATTCATTCATTTAAATAAAAAAAATGTATGAGGATTTTTTACATTTTTTAAAATTGCTTTATCGATTTTTTTAATAGCTTTTTTGATTTTAAAGTTGATTATTCAAGATACGAAGTGGCACAAACTGGCAAAAAGTTATATAATATATAACAAAAAAATATATATAATTTGATTTTACTAATGGAATTAATTTTAAAACCATAAAATGATGACGTAGCACAACCTCTAAATCCGAGGTCCTCAACCACTGGGAACTGAGGGAAAAAGATTACACTGCATTTTTTTCTGCATGTTGCCCTTTCAGGGTCACTCTCTAAATTTACATAGTGCAGTCTGAACCACCTGGATTTAACTAAGCAAATAAGTAAAAGCCTTCTACTGGATAATAACAGCTCTGATTTAAATATTTCGGATGCAACAATATATTTAACAAATGCACTGAGTGCCTTCGTATTTCTTCTACATGTCAGAGGACTTATGCTGTGGTCCTAAAAAGATGTTACTATGTTTCAGAAGGGTCAATTGATTGGCCTGCATTGTGCAAGTCTGTGGGGGCAGTGCTATTATCTGGGGTTGCTTCAGTTGCTCAGGTCTAGGTTCTTGGGGTTTTTTTTTCCCCATGATGGCACAGGCATATTTCTTCCAGAATTAATCTGGCTTAAATTGTGAAAGATTGGTTTAGGGAGCATGAGATATAATTTTCACACATGGCTTGGCCACCACACAGTATAGATCTTAAACCAAATGAGAATTTTGGGGATGTGCTGGAGAAAATTTTACCCGGCAGTCTGAAAGAATTTATGCAAATTTGGACAGAAATAAATGTGTAACAAAACAAAAGAAAAAAAACTGGTCAGGACCTTTGTAATAACTTACCCTAATGAACCACTTTTGTATATATCTTCGCAAAAGTCTTCGCAATTGTTTAAGCAACTGATTTCTCTAAAATTCAGTAATTTTAAATTACTAACCTAAAGACGTGTTGTTCAGAGGAGAAGTAGTGAGTCCTGGCAAGTGGACTTGTGAATTTATCATGAAGAGGTTGTTCAGAGGTTCTTCATCAGTTCTGCCAAATGGTGCGTGGAAATTGCAGCTGTTAAAAGGTAGAGTAGTTTTTGTCGAAATTCCAGGGCTATAACTGTCAAACAGTGTGTCCTCTAGTCTGATCCATAATAAAATGCGAGGAGAAACCAAGTATAAAGATCTCCTGGCTTAAAAAAGATTTAGAGATTGACATGACACCAAAGTGAGGGGGTATAAATAGGCACGAAAACTCTGTCAAACATGTTTTTGGTCCTCGTTGTCCAGTGAACAAGTGTCTGTTGCCCTTCAGATTTAGAAAGCTGAATTTGTCCTTCTCTGTGGCAGACATGCTTGACAGTGAGGAGGGGATGGGGAAGTTAAGTGGAACCTTGTCTGAAGCAGTCACGTCATGCAAGCCTCATTGAATATAACATTGAATCCCTCTGGCATGGTACAACCTCATAAGGTGTTTAAGCACAAGACAAAAATGATGGTGGAGTCACACAGTGACTGGAACAGAGCCAATGTGCCTGTGCCCAAAAAAAGAACATGGGTATACAATGGGTACCATTTTATCAAGGTTACCATTTGAACCTTGGGCATCTGCATTGACCAAAAAGGAGACAGAGGCTTTGTATCTCACCCGTCAACTCACTGATATCACCAAAAAAATGTCTTGCCCAGTTGTTACAGCAGTGCCAGCAGGCTGTTTGTTGTCCTTTGCTTCTCTTTCCTGATTTCTCTGTCCCCCATTCGAGTGGCAGCTGCTAGTTTTGGACCATTTAGTCCCAGGAGATAGAGAATGGTGGTATACCATTACTCAGTGCATTAGTCACCCTGTACACCACCTGGTAGGGGCTCCACTGCATGGAGGGTGCCAATCACCTGGTTGGTACCTGAAATTACAGCCCTATAACTTGACAACACTGTGATCCATTGGCCAGGGGGAGCTGAATGCAATCTTTCCTTCACACTAGAGGAGATATCCAGTTGGTGGCAAGAAGGTTCACAGCTTGTGTTAGTGTGTACAGTAAAAGGTTTTCAGAACCTTTTACAAAACTGGGTTTACAAAACCCAGAACAACTGTCTAGAAGAAATCATAAATTGAAGTTTGTAGTGTTTAAATTCATACTATACTAGGATTCCCAGGATAGATGTCAGTTTCAGTATTTTGCCTAACACTAATAGGACCAAAATGATAGAGAGTCATTAGCTAATGATAGGTGGCAATAGTTAATAATAAATAGAAATTCCATGTACGAGTTGAGTGGATTTCTTGGGTAAACCCTTGGTTTAAAGATGCACTGAAACCAGCTCCGGCACATGTGTAGTTAGAATGAATGTCCATTGTTTAAAAGTTTAAACACCTCTGCTTTTAGGAATCATTAAAAGTGTAAATTGGAATCGCACCCCTCTGGACAATATAGCTAATCAACACCTGGAAACTGACAACACTATAAAATGATAATGTAACACGGTAAAACTGACTAACTCTCAATGAATGGGTGTGTTATGGACTCCTGTGCTCAGTATACTCATAATTTGTCAAAATCAGATTAAGTAAAGTCTATAGCGCCTATAGCGATCTATCCCTTTCATTATGAGGTGGGTGGTATACATAGACTGTACCACCACTTTCTCAAAGGTTTTATTAAAAACCCATTTTATTTGAATATGATCAGATTAAAAATGATTGTGACTATACCTTCATTTATACAAGACCCCTTATATTTTCCTAAAACTTCCATTCAGAACTTTATGGTACAGTCTCTACTCAGAAACTCAGCTTTTTCTAAGCTAGATCAGATAAATGGTGGTAGAGACTATACCTCTCTATATGTTGCAAACTGTACCCATAACTGCTTTAAACAAAGATCAGACAATATGTGGTACAGACTAGACCATTATAGACCTTCCTATACCTTCCATTCAGAGCTTGGTGGTACAGTCTATTCCTCAATTCTTCAGGTTTGCCCAAGCTCTCAAGCTTTCGTTAGTAAGATTAAATAAAGTTTGGTACAGAATATACCTCCATATACCTATATCTGTTACAAACTGTACCCATTACTGCTTTGAACAAAGATCAAATAACATGTGGTACAAACTACTCCATCATAGACTTTCCTGTACCTTTTATTTAGAGTTGGTGGTACAGTATATACCCCAGTTTGTTAGGGTTTTTTTGTAATATCAGATAAAGCATACTACAGACTATACAATCTATGCCTTGATCTTTGGCTCTCTGTTACAAAATATACCCATACCTGCTTTAGACAAAATCAGATAAAATCTGGTTCAGACTATATACATCCTTATACCTCCGATCAGGGAACCAACCCAAACCACTCTTAGTGCCGGTCCCAAGCCCGGATAAATGGGGAGGGTTGCGTTAGGAAGGGCATCCAGCGTAAAAAAATGTGCCAAATCAAACATGCGGAGGATCCACTGTGGCGACCCCTGACGGGAGTAGCCGGAAGAAGGTTTTTTACCTTTGTATACCTTCAATTTCAGAGCTTGGTGGTACAGTCTATACTCAAGTTCTCAAGCTTTAATTAGCAAGATCAGATAAAGCATGGTACAGAGTATATCCCTATATATCCCTGATACAAACTAAATCAATACCTACTTTAAACAGGACCAGATAAAAGGTGGTTCAGACTACACCAATACCTTTCATACAGAGCTTGGTGGTAGAGTCTATTCCCAAGTTCTCAAGCGTTTGTTAGCAAGACTATATCATACATATATATATATATATATATATATATATATATATATATATATATATATATATATATATATATATATATATACATACACCTTTACATTTATTTCTCAGTTAGCAAACTAGACCCTCCTTATATCCTCCTATACCTTCCATTCAGAGCTTCGTGGTACAGTCTATACCTACGTTCTCTGATTTCAGTAAGCAGCTTTTAATTCTTTTTAATATGATCAGAGAAAAAGTGGTACTGACTATACCAATATACCTTCCAATACCTTCCATTCAGAGTTTGGTGAAACAGAGTATACCCAAGGTCTCATGTTTTTCGCAAGATAGATCAGATAAAGGGTGGCACAAACTATACCATCATCCATTTACTAACTCTTGTTGTGTTACAAACTGAACCCATACCTGCAAGATCAAACATAATGTCTCAAATTTGTGGTGAAATGTCTACCTAACCAAACACAAGTCCATTTTCCTTTCTTGTCCATCTCATGTGCCTCAAAAAAGACATTAAAACCAAATGAAAACACATGCTTAACAAAAAAAAAGTTTGCAAATATTGTGGGGTTTTTTTGTCCATGTTGTAAATGAGTAATGTCAGCATCTACTTTGGGGGGCATCTTGTATCCTGTGTTTCTCTCACTGTCTGAGGATTGGATTCTTCAGCAGCGTTGGCAGAGATGAACCACCTGCTGAAGTAAAATTCTCCATCGCCTTAAAAAAACGTCAGGAAAAAGAAAGAGAAGAGAGAGAGAGAGAGAGAGAGAGAGAGAGAGAGAGAGAGAGAGAGAGAGAGAGAGAGAGAGAGAGAGAGAGAGAGAGAACCTGCTAAGATACATTCATGTACGGCCTTTCCTTAGAAGCGCTGAGCTTCTAAGTATTGCCTAGTGCTAGCATGGTTAGCATGCTTTATTGTGTCGCTGTGCTTTAATTCATTTACTGCCATACATTAAATATATTTATATAAAATTTTAATTCAAAATATGCTATTTTATTTAGCAAAAACTGTGGCAATGGAAACATTGACAACTTTCAGAACTGGCTATAATTAGCATTAGCATAATAAGCACTTTCTGGGTTAAAAATTTGTGTGCACTTAAAAAAAATGCTAAATACAAAATTTATTTTAAGCTCTATGATTCTCTCTCTTTCTCTGTAAAGTAACTGTGTGTGTGTGTGTGTGTGTGTGTATGTGTGTGTATGTGTGTGTGTGTGTGTGTGTGTGTGTTTGTGTGTCGCTTTGTGTATGCACGTGCATTACCATGATGGTGGTGACGATGACTGTTCTGTTCTCCCCAGCTGAGCCGTTTCCTCCTGCTAGCTCACTTTGCACCAGTACCAATTTATCCATGTCATTCCAGTAACCGATCTGTCAACACACACACACACACACACACACACACACACACACACACACACACACACACACACACACACACACACAACGAAAGCGTACGTGTGGGTTGCTTAGTCTGCTTGTATATTTCTACATATAGTTTAAATACTGTGTGTGTGTGTGTGTGTGTGTGTGTGTGTGTGTGTGTGTGTGTGTGTGTGTGTGTACCTTTTGTGGACCATTGCTCATCATTTCAAACACATCCATAGTGTAGTTCACTCTGCGGCCATTCTGATCAAACTGAATGTTTCCTGTAAGACCTTCGATCCGTACCTACACATTGCAAACACCATGTCAACTCCTTTACCTCACATGTTCCCAGCTGGACACTTTATGGACAAATGTTTGTGGACACCTGACCAGAAGATTGGTCTGTGCTTCCTTTTGAACACACTGTGACTCTTCAGGGAAGATGTTCCACTCAATATTGTGGAGATTTTGTGAGATTTGCGGAGCCACAAATGTGTTAGCAAAGTCAGGTACTGATGAAGGTGAGGTGAGGAGGCCTGGGAGGCTTTGGAAAGTATATATAGCTGGCATTGTGCACAGGAAACAGGTTTGGGGTCTTCTAGTTTAGCTGAAGGTAAATTTTCCTGCTCCCAGGTGTCCCAATACTTTTGTCAATATATTCACATTCTACAGTGTTTTTTTTTTTTTGGTTATAAATTACCTCTTTTTTTGGGTCATGAATGTTTTTTTGGGTTATAAATTACATTTTGTTAACACATATTACAATAACCCATGCTGTCAAGAAATACCTGTTTCAAGGTGCGCTCCATGTCAATGCCTTGGTTCCACGGAGCTGCTGGATTGGCCAGACAGTCTCCTGCATTCCCACGACGCGTGATGTCAATCTTCTGGCGCCGAAGGTTCCGGAACGCTTCGGCCATCACCAGCACAGCGTCGTAGGTCAGGGAGGACGTGTACTGAGGAATATAGACCAACCGTGAGCTTTCTTTCTTTTCGTCTCATTTACTTTCAATTGGTTTTTAGTTCAGTTTTTAAGATGACTATATTCAGAGGAATGCTACCTAATTTGACCACTCAAATCTTGTTGGATGAACTGAAAAGCTACATGATCAGACAAAAAAAATTAGATCCCAGGAACCATCTTTGTTGCAACAGTAGAATACAAATAGTTTTCTTTGGATACTGAGGTAAATGTTATGGATGGGTTTTTTCAAAAGTATACTAGTTGTGTGTGTGTGTGTGTGTGTGTGTGTGTGTGTGTGTGTGTGTGTGTGTGTGTGTGTGTGTGTGTGTGTGTGTGTGTGTGGGTAGCGTTCCTGCCAGATAGGGAAATGGAATTGTTGTTTTCATTGTGGTTATTTGGTTATTGATCGTGCTGTATAACAGGCAGGCCAATAAAGGTGAAAGCTCAAGCCAACATAATTAAATAAATAGAGATGCAGACAAAGAATGGAATGGGAGATGGAGTAAGAGAGAAAGAGAGAGAAAAAAAACGTTATAACTATTAAAGAATTATAGATAGAGTGACATTTTCCAACCAATTTTCAAACTGATTAAATCTTGAATGAATCGCAACATTGCTCGTCCATGGAAGTACCACACTACACACCAAATGAGTTTTCTATTACAAGCTAAAGGCTTTGTTACAGAAGCATTCTAGCTTTATTACAGATACACTTGATGGAAAAAAAATTGTGAAAAAAAAACCTTCAACACAACACACACATTTATTCACGAATTCCTTTCTTTACTCAGATATAAAAAGAAATAAATAACAAAAAATCATTTTTAATCACTAAACTTTTCTTCTGTGCCAAGTCTCAAACCGAGCGCTAAAATACGGCAATTAAAACCGTCCGTGTGGAAACAGAGCAGGAGTTCCGTTAGATGATTTATTTGATGATGATTTGTTTAAAACACCACAATTACTTTCAAATATTTTACAAGAATATTTTGTCTTCATGCTCTATGTTGAGTTCAGTTTTACTAATAATAAACATACATTTGCATAAAGCCTCCATATTTGTTAATGCCCATGTTGATTAGAGTATTAAATACTTTAGGTATTAATTTATGGTACATTAAGAACATAAAAAAACGTGCGATTAAGGTGCGATTAATCATATGTTAACCTAATTGATTGACAGACTTTATTTCCACACTTAGATTTATATTGCCAAATAAAAATTCAAATCTGCTCTAAATGTCTTTGGAAAGCTCTGAAATGTAAGATGGGGATTTGGGTCCTATTTCTGACTAGATTTAGGAAAAAAGTTTCTTTGCTAAAGGTTCAGTTTCTTGTGCTTTAGGTTCCTAGGTTACATTTCCTGTGTTAAAAAATCTTAAAGTTCAAATGAAGTTTCTGGGCTTTGGGCCCTGGGTTTAAATTACTGTTCTTATATTTCTTTGTTGAAATGTATAGGTTAATGGAAAAAGGTTCTTGTTAAGTTCTATGTTCCTGAGCTAAGGTTGATTTATTGATGTTTTTACGCATAGTGTCCTTGACTAAAGTTCTATGAGATATTCTAGGATCCTTATGAGATTGTGTTGCTCTGATAAAGCTGCTAGGCTAAAATATCTAGGATAAAATTTCAGTACCTGGGGTCTTGGAGATTGTGTTTTATTTTTGGGGAAAGTTGCTGAAGTTCATAGGCTTAATTCGTGTGTTTTCCTCTATTAAATCTCCAAAGCTCTTAATGTGTATAGGTTGATCTGCTAAAGAACTTTGGATGAAGTTTTAGGCCTATGATTCCAGAGCTTAGGTTCCTTAGGAAGTTAAAGTTTCAGGGACAAGGGGAACATGCAATAAACTTTCTTTGTTTTGAAATCCAGGGTCACAGGTCTACTGAAGTTGCCAGATGCTTAATCCCTACTACAAGGTTCGACCACCTTTTCAAGTGACTCCTGCTTCCTGTGTTTTTCTTTTTCTTTTTTTGATGCTATGTGTGTACCTTGGGTGGGGTTTCAGAGCCTGGGTATTCTCTCTGGTCGAGTTTGTTCCAGCGCTGCATAAGTTTGATCACCATCGGCTTACTGAAATCCACCAGCTGGAACCCAGTGACATTTGCTCCACCGTGCATAAAGCGCTCGAGAGACACGTCCTTAAAGCCCTGAGAAAGAGAGAGAGAGAGAGAGAGAGAGAGAGAGAGAGAGAAAGAGAGAGAGAGACAGGCAAAAGAAAAAGAAAGGAATATGTTTACTTGGGTGACTCTTCTCCTACATACATACATACAACATACAACCATGCATTAAACATATCCTTCTTCTTCACACACATTTTATGAGGACACACTGACTAACCCCCCACCACTCCCCACACAAACCACATCCAGGCACTCACCAGGTTGCCGATGATGTAATGATAACCCTTCACATGTTTTCCCACACTCACCACCTACAAAAGATAGACAAATACACACTGTTACCGAGACAGTGGAAGTGACCCATCAGACAGCGATCATACAAAAGGGACTAGAAAGAGAGATATAGAAATAAAAATAGAGAGAGAGACAGAGAAAGAGAGAGAGAGAGAGAGAGATAGATCTGCAGTAATAGTTGTGCAAACTTCGGATTCCTGTTGACGATACCGCTGAGCTACTCATACCTGTTCTAGATAGTGCCAATCTGTTTATAAATGCTTGAACATCTAGGTACATGATTTACATAGCTCTACTCACTCTTCTTAAAATCTTCAAAATGCTTAAAAGTGCTACAATGTGCTCTGTCTGTTTATATATGCGTATAGATAGCTCCAAAATAACTTCCATTATGCTTGAGGTGCCTCTTTTTGAGTTCTAGATCAATTCAAACTGCTCATACTAAGACTACATCCCTCCAAATGCCTAATTCCTGTTCTGGATATCTCTGTTCTAGATATGTTTTAGCTTCTAATACCCATTGTGGGAAATGCTAAACTTTGAAGACACACTTGAACATTTCACTGCTTGTCTTGACATCTTCAAACACCTCACACATGGGTTAGAAATTCTTTCAAAACTTTTTTGGGCTCTGGACCCCTTCTGTTAATGATATCGCCAAATTCCTAATACCTGTCCTAGATAACTTTGAGCTGTTCATACCGGTTATATACATACACTCGTATCTACAAATCTTAAAGCAGTTTTATACATTGACACAAACTGT
>NC_139581.1:28823107-28833107 GCF_946808225.1 Silurus aristotelis | reverse complement strand
ATCGGTAGAAGAATAAGTAAGGAAAATGAAGCCGCCAGGTAGAAGGAAAAGAGGAAGGCCAAGGAGAGGTTTATGGATGTGGTGAGGAAAGACAATGCAGGAAGTTGGTTTGAAAGAGGCAGATGTCGAGGACAGGGGGGGTATGGAGTTGGTTAATCCGCTGTGGCAACCCCTAATGAGAGAAGCGGAAAGAAGAATAAAACAGCAAGTCCACACTAAGAACCAGCTGTTACAGAATTACAAGGGCTTGTGCAAATTCGACATCCCTAAAGCCTCCTGATGTCCACACACCAAGAACCTTTAAGACCTTTTGGACTATAAAAGAAGGCATGGGGGAGGATGGAAGCTTAGTGGTTAAGGCATTTGACTTTGGATCCAAAGTCAAATGCTACTAATCCAGGGTGCCTGAGCAAGGCCATATAACCCCTTAGCTGCTCAGCTGTATGAATTAGATGAATGTCAGTCACTCTGGATAAGAATGTGAGTGGAGTATACAGGAAGTTTGATATAGAAAAGTGGTAAAGGTATGGAGGAGGTGGATTTCCCCTTGGCTCATTCCCAGAGTTTCATCTTGATAGCATTCTTTTAGCCTGCGCTATATGTGCTAGCAAGAGGAGATAGAGCCCTTGCCGACACAGTCTGTCTGCATCCTTCTTGGTGAAGGTATAGCTGTGTGTGTGTGGCCAGCTCCATTAACAAACACTAGATCCAGATGAATGATGACCAGTTGCGATTAGACTTGACGTGGCATGAATATCACCTTCCTGCTGTGTGCCTTTGCTAATGAGACTCGCTAATGAGTGTGTGTTGCAGCATAGGCTTAAAAATCTGATAACAACGTCCAACAAATCAGCATTTGTGCTTAAAGATGCAAAAGTGCTCAGCTGTCTATGACACACAAGGCCAAGCCCACCACGGATTCCAGTGAGATGCTGTACCGAGACGGATATGATCGCTAAACACACTTAGGATTACAACGCTAATATACCTCATGTCCTTATTATTACCATCAGGTCAAGCTTTCAGGAAATCCTGAAAAAATCCACAATTCCCCTGATTCTGGAAGCATGCCAAAATGTAAACATGAAAAGGTGTATTAATAACGTTGGCCAAAGTTGATTATTTTTGGCAATATTTATTCCAAATGGCAACGTTGCAAACAAATCATTGGCTAAAATACATGGACAAAAGCCATATGTTCTTCTTCAAAATAGTTATAGGCACACAATTCCCTAGGATGTCTTTGGATGTGAATTCTTCCTTTGACCTAGGAGACCCAAACCTGTTCCAGCACGATGCTATCCCGGTACACACATCCGGCACCATGATGCTTTTATAGGTTGGAAGATGAGGAAACATCTCCTCCTATAGAATGCTGACTTCAACTCTATTGAACTAGGTGAATTGGAACATCACCCCAGGCCTCCTCAGCTCACCTAGATCAGTACCCGACTTTACTAACACGCTTGTGGGTAAATGAAATCTCCACAAAATCGGCACAAAATCTTAGAGGAAAATCTAATAAGAAGAGTGGATTTCAAACCCCAGGTTTTTGTGGAAATAAACAAATTTGTAAATCGATATCTGCTTATTGGAAATGAATACCAGCTATTTTATTGCAGCATAAGAACCCATTCTGTTGTACATGTGTTATGCGTGGATGAGCGTTACCTCGGTCGGTGTCGTACAGGAAGATGAAGCGGGTCCATTCGTAGTGGTCGATAACGCTGAGTAAGGCGCCGCGGACCGATGGCCGGAGCTGAATCAGGAACTGGGTGTCTCCCTCTGCCGGGAAGCTGGGTGAGACGAGCGAGATGTGCAGCGACGCACAGAACGACGAGAGGGTGTGGACCGAGCGCTTGTCGTACACGCCGAATATCGCGAACACGCCTCGCGAGTACTGCGAGCAGACTGCCAAAAGACACACACACAGAGAGAACAAGGTTAGAAATGCAGACATTTGCAAAATTATTGGTGAGGCAATATTCAAAAATGGCATGAACATGTGAATGTAAAAATGGAACCTCTTTGGAATAAAGATATTTTGTTCATGTATTAGACACGGACACAGACAAAAGTTTGGAAATCAATTCAGTTACATAGGAATAATTAAAGACATGGTGGAACGTGACCAACTTTGGCGCGGTAACAGTAACTCTATCGTCGTTTATTATTTTCTGATTACAGCATAATTAAAAAAATTTTTCTTCCACACCTCACCCATGCTAGTAACGTGTTTTTCAGGGCATTTTTTTTTGCCTCTGAAGGTCTGTTGATTTTGGAGGGTCCAGACCCACAATAGGGAATAATCTACACCAGGGGTCCCCAATAACTGGGCTGCAGAGGATACTGGTGCCGTCTGTGTGGCACCAGTACCGTCTTCTTCTTTTTCTTTCGGCTGCTTTTATTAGGGTTCGCCACAGCGGATCATCCGTCTCCATGGTGGTATGGAGACGGATGATCCGCTGTGGCGACCCCTAATGGGAGCAGCCGAAAGAAAAAGAAGAAGACGCTACTGGTGCCACACAGAAAGAATAAAAATGTTTCAATAATTTTTTTTTTATTATTATTATTATTAAAATCATTGTATTTCAATTTTCTTGACTTGCACGGTCGGGAGATTACTTTATTTACTAATTTTTTTAAAAGAGCACTTCTGCCTGTGCCAATTTTTTTTTCTCTATGAATCGATAATTTTAAGTTTTACTTTGCACTGATAAATTATGCTCCAATCGATTCCGCATTCTGTTGAGTGGCATTTTCATAATTATGGAACTACATTAAGAATGAAATCATATGTATAATAGAAATATAAATTTGCACGTTATTGCGTGTGTCAATATATGGACTTCCCCCAGACCACGTAAGACCACCCAATGTCCACTGAATCCCCCATCACTTCCCACCCCAGCATCGTTTCTAGGCATAGAAAAACTAGGCGGTCGCCTAAGGCGAAACCAGGGGGAGGGTGAACCAGTGAATGCCCCCTGCCGCTGCCCTCGTTTATTTAAATTTATTTACCAACATTAATTTTTTTGAAGATATGCTGAAGATAACATATAGTGTATGTTTACATACTTAAATTCAAGAAATTTTGCAATGACTTTTAATGTGTTTAATCTTTTTTATGGAAGGTTGCAAATAGCCAATGGGTGGGGTTTACAAAATGAATCTTGCTTAGAGGGCCAAAAAGGTGAGAAACAGCCCTGCCAAGACATTTGGAAAAAATCTGAGGGAAATAATATTTTATATCTGGAAAAATTGTGGTCATGTGATCGCAAGAGATACAAGACAGTAATTAATTCCATACTGTATGTACAAAATGCACCTGGGGATAATTATACTATAAATGGACAAAAATTAATGGACCATAAGATTGGTAGATGCTTCTTTTTTGAATCCCATTCCCATCCCCTTTGCTCTTATAATAAGCTCTGTGAAGATGTTCCTCTAGATTTTATGGAGATTGTGCTTATTCATTCCACCACAAGGGTGTTAGTAAAGTGGTACTCATGCACGTAAGTTGAGGAGGCCTGAGGTGCTGTTTCATTTCACTTTGTTCAATAGGGTTGAGGTCAAAGCTCTACAGCAGAATATCCTCCACATCTTCCAACCCATGAAAAGCATATAGTATATTGTCATGCTGGAAAAGCTTTAAGTCTCCTTGTTCAAGTGAAGGAAACATTTCATGCTGCTTCTGAAAATGTCCTTCACAATATTTTTTTTAGGTAACAGTTTGAAAGAACCTCATATGGCTGGAAAAATCAGGCGTCTCAATACTTTTGCTCATAGAGCGCATGTCTTACACACTGTCTCTTTCACTTCACGTCTGTCTGTCGTTCTGCTCTTCCTTAACACCGGTAACACTCTTTGTTCCTACAGGGAGCGGGAAGGTGACAAACCTTTTTAACGCCACTTTAAGCAAACGTGTGTGTGTGTGTGTGTGTGTGTGTGTGTGTGAGTTCTTGTTAAAATTCTCACTCTAAAAATGGTTTCACCCGTGCCAATGACATCATCTGTCTGCGCTGATACGCACGCTGACCTCGCTCGACCCTGAAACGTCATGTAAAAATGAAATACTTTAATAAAGTGTGAGAAAAACTGAGAGAAATGAGAGAAAAAAGAAAGAGAGAATGATATTCTTTTCTGTTGCTCGGAAAACTAATGATAAACCGGGGATATTGTGAAGGACATTTTCCTACCACTGACCAGCAAACAGCGTTTCCAATTCATCCCAAAGCTTTACAGCAGATCACTCATGATCTTATACTCCAAATCATAGTCATGCTGGAACAAGTTTGGGTCTCCTAAATGTAGTTCAAGTGGAGGGAATGCGTTCAAAGACGTCCTGTACAATCGTGTGCCTTCAAAATGGTGGTCACGTTTTGGAGAACAACTTCATATGACTGGAAAGATCTTTCTACCCAGCCTGGTTTGGCCTGTCTGTCCAAAACGAAGACTGGAGACAATTCCAGGACCATGCTGGAGATCACCATCACCACAACATGATGCTACCAGCGTAACGCTCCACAGAAAATAGTGTTTTTAGTGTGAGGAGCACTGTTGAGTTTCTCCCAACTGTCGTTATTTGTGCCAAAGCAAAAAAAAAATCATTTTGGTCTCTTCAGTCCCAAGTTGAAGATGCTGTGATTTTCAACAGGAGTGATGAGGATAGAGGTCAGGAGTAGAGTTTGATAGAAGGACCGTGCAGGTAGGACGTTTTGGAAACAAGGTTAAGGAGGAGCAATTGAAAACTTCAATCCCTTCAAATTTACACTTGAAAAAAGGTACAAAAGTATTTTGCCTTCAATTGTACATAAGTATGCAAAATACTATGATTTATCATGGCTATAATGTTCCTATTATCATTTTCGTCATTGCTTAATCTACTGTAGTTTCTGTGAAAAGACCCTCATGTTACTCTCAGCACAACAATCGCGTTTCTCAGATCAGAAATGAAAATTCTCGAAACTCCTTCATCCACCTCCACATAATTTGTGCTCATCATAAGAACATGTCTTGTTGTTTTGATCAAATTGTGAACGCATTAGTGCATTCATTTATTCGATTGTGTACAAGTGTCTGCTGTTTCCTACATGATCAGTTGTTTATGTTCATGTTGATCAGAATATATTATACTGGTTCCACCTGAATAGTTTCAACCCCCAAAAAATCTCAGCATCAATTCATTGTATAAGTCATTGGTTAAACTAGTTGTCATCATCTGTCATCTAAAATTTCTCTTCAACTTTTTTTTTGTAAATTTGAATTGAATTGTTGAATTGTGCAGATGAATCTTGATTGTCACTAATGAAGGCGAGTGAACGACATCAGATCAACCGATAATCGATTTAAATTCTATAAAGCAGGTCAAAGGTGAATCTTGTGAACCTTCAATTGGAGAGTGTATACAGACAGAGCAAAACACAGAATTATACATTCTGAAAATAGATGAACAACTAAGAAACATACAAACACTTGTATAGTACAGTAAAAGTGTAAATCCTGTCAGGTCTTGCAATCAGTATAAATCAAATATACAATCGAATAAATGAATTTGTTCTGCTGAAATTCATAGATAAGTCAAATTTTGTGATTTTCAGTCTCTGTGATCCAAACCATAGTTTACATCAAGAAATCCTGAAACTGTGCAGCATCATACTGAGAACATGACTAAACATTGTGATGTTTGTGAACAATGACAAAAAGGACTTGTGATTCTGATAAGAATGAGATGTTCATTGACACAAATACTTACTTTTGAGAGATGAATAAGGATTTTATGAAAAGTGCAGGCTTTTGCAAGAAATCCAATGTTTAGTGCTGTTTGTACTCATTGTTTTGAGAAATGCACTCACAGCTTTGCAAAAAGTCTCTTGTTTTTTATATGGTGTTTAGTCTTATCACTTGTTCATAAAATCCACCGTTGGTTCTCCATTTTTAAGTTCATTGTTACAGAGAAGCAATCAATCAATTACTCTATATATGTTTCATGCCAAATGAGCAACCCAGTAGCAACGACGGCAAGAAAAAAACCTCACCTGAGATGATATTAGTACTGAACCTTGAGAGGAACCAGACTCCTAAAATGGCAACCAATCAAAGTTACCCTTAAGCTCTTGGTACTCTTCTTTGGTTAATGCCCTCTTTACCTGGTACCTCCTATAGGCTCATAGCAGATCGTTCCATGTTCTGTCCATTGTTTATTATAACATTTAATGGAGCGTTATTGGACTTTTTATTTTATCAAACCCTGATCACTACCTTCTTCAGAGCTTGGACTTGATACCTCGCTGACCTTCATGATGCTGGTTAAATTCGATACGTCCTCTAGCAAACCCTCGGACCCTACGTTTATTCATCATTATCCCTTATAAACCTGTCTCTCTTTCTCCTTCTATTGTTTTTTTTTGTTGTTGCTTCTATTTTTTTTATATATTCTTTAATTTTGGTGAGAGAGAGAGAGAGAGAGAAAGAGAGAGAGAGAGAGAGAGAGAGAGAGAGAGAGAGAGAGAGAGAGAGAGAGAGAGAGAGAGAAAATCCATCATTTCTGTGTAAACTCTTTTGCTCTTGTCCTTAGTCTGAATTCTCATTTTTTCATGTAGCTAGAGAAAGATCTGGTTTTACACACACACACACACACACACACACACACACACACACACACACACACACACACACACACACACACACACATATATATACACACAGACAGTGAGAGAGAGAGAGAGAGAGAGAGAGAGAGAGAGAGAGAGAGAGAGAGAGAATATATATATATATATATACACAGATAGATAGATAGATAGATAGATAGATAGATAGATAGATAGATAGATAGATAGATAGATAGATAGATAGATAGATAGATAGATAGATTCTTTTTTGTTAGTGCTTGTGTGTATCTCTCTATCGAAGCAGCTAGTCGCCTTCCAGCGTTACCATGGCGACCACTGCGCATGTTCAGTAACACCAAGCAAGTTAAATTAGCAACTATCGCCACTGTACCAAGAGTTAACGAAGTACATGACCGCGAGCCTCGTTTATCAGTCTGGATTCTGCGGAAATCGAGTTCTAAATCGCTCGCAGGAGAATTTACACGAGGAACCCTGGCAGCCATTAAAACGCAGTTGAGAAGAAATAAGACAGAAGGCACTAGAACAGAATAGTCTGAGCATTCTACACGGATTAAAAAAAAAAAAACGACATTCACGTCCGATGAGTTTATTGATCGTTTTTGGAGTGGTCTGGAGTTTGCAGAGAAATTGACTAGAGACTCAAGCTCAGGATCTGGAAGTGGAAGTGGGCCTTAACTTGATTTTTCTGTTGTAACACATGTGAATGAAAGCGCTGTCTACCCTCTTCCACATAATGTACACTCACGCTTTAGATCACCAGCACACCAAATATCATGTATCACTGTAGATTATTATCCACACGTGCTTTCTGCCCTCTTCTAGATACTCACCAGTGAATTCAGTGATGTCCTACCTGAATTAATCCACCTTTTAATACCATTATGATGCCACGGCCCTCATAGAGAAACGCAGTGGAACAGAATGAATATCATCACTAAAGCAAGAAACCCAATGAACACAATTCAACAAGTCTCCTTTCACTGGAGCCACAGCTGCTCCTCCCTCATACATCATCTCGATCAGAAGCATCAATATTCACCTCATAAAATGACCTGGGGATTTGAAAAAAAGGCAAATTATATGTGTTTATGCAAATTCTACAGGAAAGAACACTCAAAAGTTAGTTCATAAAGTAAATGGTTCATAAAAACGCTTTTGAATGGCCAACCCTTCCTCACGATGTCCAGCTTTTCTGTCCAGCTGTAACCAAACCAATCAAAATTTCTTCTCCTCTATCAGCCATTGTGGAATAAAAAAAAACAGCTATTAAAGTCACAAGCTTGTGCAGTTTGCTACAGATGCGGTTTGCGAGCTCTGACTAGTGCGTTTTCTAACTGTCCAATCAAAGGACGTGAAAACGCTGACAATATTGTACACCTGCTAGATGGCCCGAGTGTCACCATCTGATTGGTTAATGCAACAGGCTTAAAGAAACATGGATTTTACACTACAGGTGTAAGCAGTGCTGCTTCTGAAGGCCTCACAGCAGATTCCGTTGACCTTGGTGACATGAGATGTGAAATCTGATTGGACAGAAATTCTAATAAATACAGACACGTCTAGAGGCGAGAGAAAAGCTATGAAATGAGGAGGATAGAAATGTACATCAGTGATTCTGATAGTGTTTAGGCCAGCAGAGAAGGCCTTGTTGACCCTAATGGCCAACCACAGTGTGATTGACATAGTACCCCCACCAAATAACTGTAAATGGATGTATCCAAACTCACAATCTTTTCTTTCTTGCCCCTCAATTCGAGAACACCTCCAACACTACCATTTAAACCCCGCTCTAGACTAAAAGCACTCCAGCTCCCGTTGCGCAACAGATCGTTATCCACAAGTGCTTTCTGCCCCGTCTTCCCAGTTCCAGTCTCTGAACAATTGTGTACACTGGATGCTATTAGAGACGGAGAGGTTTTGGAATGGCGTAACCAATCGTTTGAAGCAATGGATTCACATTTAATCAATACTAGTCTCAAAAGTATTGGGACACCTGCTTTTTCCAGCCATACGTGGTTCATCCCTCATTTTTTACACACAAACTTGGATGCTAGAGTTGAAGTTTTCTCCTTCACTTTAAGATCCAAACCTGTTCCAGCAGGACAATGTTTCTGTACACAAATCCAGCTCCATGAAGATATGCTTTCCATGTGTTGGAAGATGTGGTAGATCTTCTGCTCTAGAACTTGGGCCTCAACACCTCAACATCGGTATATGATTTTAGACACATCAAAGGTGTTTCAATCCACACTTGTCTGCTCATCTGCTCGGTGAGATTCCGCTTATTATAGTACCCTGGTGTGTAGATCATGTCAAAATTCTTTCCTCAGTATCATACCTCCTAACACACACACACACACACACACACACACACACACACACACACACACACACACACACAACAAAATAAATGATTATAGTATAGGAGATCACCTTGCAAAAACATCTTGTCTCTGTAGTGTGTGTGTGTATGTGTGTGTGTGTGTGTGTGTGTGTGTGTGTGTGTGTGTGTTGTGTGTGTGTGTGTGTGTGTGTGTGTATAGAAGTGTGTGTGGAAGTGACACTCCTCTTCTCGGTCAGATGAATCACCGGACTATTTCTGTTCAGGCAAAGTGCTCATTTATGTGTCGCCTAGGAAACCTTGTACGCACACACACACACACACACACACACACACACACACACACACACACACAAACACACACACACACACACACACACACACACACACACACACACACACACACACTATTCAGATGAGGTGCCTGGGCCATCCGGTAAATCTTGTGTTTGCTCAGCATTGTGTGTGTGTGTGTGTGTGTGTGTGTGTGTGTGTGTGTGTGCACGCATAGTCGAACAGATGTGTATGACGGCAAAATGTAAAAAAAAAAAAGAAAAAGAAAAAAAAATTTTTGCTCATTTTCTTACTGTCTTTCCTTTTGTAATATAATCTGCTTAATGTGTGTGTGTGTGTGTGTGTGTGTGTGTGTCAAGTATGCCCATGATAAATGAGCCTGACACCGAAATTGATCCTCGTTTTTAATTACACACAAAAACCATTACAGTTCACACACAGTATGTAGCGCACGAGTGAAAGTTGACACGAAGCTGCTGATTGGTCGGTTCTAAAGCGCATTATGACATCATCAGCTGTCGACTGGAATTCTGATTGACCAACGTCCTGCCTGTGCATTTCAGACGTGACTCCCCAGTTCGCCTCTGGCGGAAAATCACGGCAGCTAGGTCTTTCTAAGCATCTTGGAGAACTAACCAGAGATCTTCTGAATCCTTCTGTCTCTTCACCTAATTCCAGACAGACTTGATAAAGTTCATAGACTCTGTTGGGGCCAAAACTATTACTTCCA
>NC_139581.1:28815607-28818107 GCF_946808225.1 Silurus aristotelis | reverse complement strand
CACCAAAAAGTAATGCGTTACTGTTAAAAGTAACTTTTTAGTAACTTTTTTAAAGAACGTTCTTTAATGTTCCCATTAATGCCACTTTATGTTATGGTCTACAAACACAAAACTGACTTAAACACAAAGTAATTTTTAAACACTATTAAATTAAAGTCAGAGCAGCACAAACTAAATATATCACAAGGATTTCTGAAATAAACAACAAAACAAGCTGAATAATATATTCACAATCAACAACTAAAGTGGCTTCTGCTGTTGTGTTGAGCTCTTAAAATGTTCCTTTCACAGCTGAAGTATGAAAACTATCAACAATGTAGAACAGAACACCGGGTTAGCTTCTAGCTTCTAGCTTTTAGCTTCTAGCATGGTGTTCCTGAAGGAGCTTTAACGGATTGGAGTTGCTGTTTATCGCAGTAGATACGAGCTTCAAACCAGAAAGACACAGCTTACATTTGACTAAATAGTTTTTGTCTTTATACTCAACTAAAGTGAAATAATGAGCATATTTCCACTTTGAGAAACTCGTCTTGCTCTGGCCTCGACTCGCCATTACTGCCGCACAGACCTGAATAAACGGAAACACGCCCACAGTGCGTCTTCTTCGTGTTTACAGTGGTTCATCCACCAATCCTACAATGTGTCACTGCTGTAAACAGGTTGAACTGTAGGCTACACTTCAGCCCAAATTCATTCATTAAAAAAAATAACGGGTAACGCACCATACGGTAACGGAGTTACTTTATTTAAAAAGTAACGCGTTACTGTAACACAGTTACTAGTGACAGTAACTAAAACTGTAACGCGTTACTTTTTAAATAAAGTAACTCCGTTACCGTATGGTGCGTTACCCGTTACTTTTTTCAATGAATAAGCGTTACTGCCCAACACTGGTATTCAATATACAGTATCTCACAAAAATAAGTACACAAGCTGCACATTGACGACTATAAAGTATATTGAATTTTCATTTCTATAGTACTGTCCCATGGGAAGATATACTACAATGGTTGCTGAAATGTGAAAGGTGTACTCATTTTTGTGGGATACTGTTATATATATTTAGGCAGATTACAGATTAAAGGCCTTAAATTGTTGGATTAGTTCACATGTGTGTGTTTCGAAACATTCATTTCCAGCCCCATACACGTTTTCCTTTATTTCTTTTTAAATATCCTTTTAATTATTTGTAGCATAAAAGCAAGGCTAATCAAATAGCAAATGAATGAAAAGTACTCATATCGCTACGATTCAGACTAGCAAAACGAATGGATTTAATCAGTGTGAAAGTGCTGTTTGAAGTCGAGCATATAACTAATAGGCACTTACTCTTAAATCAAACAGATCTTATAACAAAAAAAAAAAAAAGCAGTGCGTGATGGTTTTCCTGTCGATCAGAGTCTGTTCCTTAATGCTAATGTACATCTGGGTTGTTACGTGTCAGACGAAGTGCTTTCTTGTTTAATATGGTTCATGAGAATGTCTGTGCGGATTCGCATGAATGAATGTACAGTAATCCCTCGCTTTACTGCGGTTCGAATCTCGCGCCCCCTGGTTTATCAGGGAATTGCATTTGTTTAGCTGATTTAAAAAAAAAGAAATGATGACTGCAACAATACAGTAAACGCTTTCTTATTTGTCAATGTACATACCATATAAAATGAGTAGCATTACAGTACAGAAAACCTTAGGTAATTGGTTGAAGTGTCCTCTGACGTCAAAAAAAGGTGGAGTTAAAGACATACGTCACCGGATTTAGCCGATAAAAGTAAAGAATGCCGTGATGTGTAGCTCTTTTTTGACGTCATAGGACACTTCAACTGATGAAACAAGCAGAGAAACTGCGCGTTTCAGGGTTGGCGTCCGTTCATCGCGGTTTTTCATTAAACGGGATATTACTGTATTCTTTAAACAGACCTGGCATTTTCTAATATCACGCTGTTACAGTGTTTGTCAAGAATGTGGAGTCTTTTATGGTTTTTGCAGACACATCCTTGTGTTTCTACGCAACAAATTCGTTACACGAATTGGACAGTCAAGAGATTGGACTGGTAGAAAATTCTGTAGAGTCCAAATTGGCTCTAACAGAAAAACTTGTGTAACACAGAGACCAGGAGAGAAGATGTGATCAGTCCGCCTCACCCCCACAATCAAACATAAAGGTGGAAGCTTAATGGTTTGTTTTAGAGCAGGGAAGGATGGAGACTTATTCTGGAAATAGAAAGGAATCCTGAACCAACATTGCTACAATTCCATACTTCACAATTACACCATGCAATTTGACTTTGAACCAACTTCAGCATACAACAAGACGATGAGCCAAATCGTACATCGGAGTTCTTTAAGCGTCATTTGAAGAGCAAACAGTCGCCTGGAGTGTTATTTTTATGGAACCACCCAGTCACCGCTCCCAAATCCTATTGAACTGCTCTGGAATAACACGGATCACAAAACCATTAAAGACTCAATGCTTCCAAACTTTTGAAATATACATCCATAT
>NC_139581.1:28805607-28810607 GCF_946808225.1 Silurus aristotelis | reverse complement strand
CACCAGTAACGACCCCCTACATAATTACATCACAATAACTAATAATATTAATTAACAAACATTATAACCATTTATAATCAAATGTCATCAATGAGTCAATCATATGTTTCATACAATGATTTATAAACAAAGGCTATAAGCAGTTATAAGCTATGCCCCTTATCCGTCTTGGAAGCTCCTAATGAACCATGCCCCTGAGTTCTTGAAACAATGTCCACATCTGTAAAGACTCTGTCGATCTAAAAGTTTTTTTGCAGTTGTCTTTAGAGCGCTGTAGAGTAATTATTGCACATAGAAACCTCTAAGAGAAGCCCGATGGGGCAGGTGTTATGCTGCCCCACTCCCCTCAATCCATGAACAGTTTCATTAAAAAAGCCTCGTTTGTAGCAAATAATCTAAAAAATGGAATACAACCATAGAAATAAAACCAATGTGTAAAGTGTAAGGTGTGTCCATGACGTACTGAGTCACCTTTATTATAATAAATATGGCAAACATCAGGAAAGAGAAGGGATGACAAAAACAAGACACCGTCCCAAATCTTCCCTACAAAAGTACATCGCATACTGCAGTTTTAAAACAAAACTACATAGCAAGCAAATCCAGAGCAAAACTGCACATCATGCCACAGTTCTAAAGCAAAACTACACTCCACACTGCAGTTCTAGAGCAAAATCAAACATCACACAACAAATTTAGAGCAAGACTACACAATACACTGCTGTTCTAGAGCAGAACGAGACACTTCACGACAAATATAGAGCAAAAATACACAATACACTGCAGTTCTAGAGCAAAAAGAGACATCACACGACAAATTAAGAGCAAAACTACACAATACACTGCAGTTCTAGAGCAAAACGAGGCATCACACAACAAAATGTGAGCAAAACTACACAATACACTGCTGTTCTAGAGTAAAATGAGACACTACATGACAAATATAGAGCAAAACTACACAATACACTGCTGTTCTAGAGTAAAATGAGACACTACATGACAAATATAGCGCAAAACTACACAATACACTGCAGTTCTAGGGCAAAACGAGACATCACACAACAAATTAAGAGCAACACTACACAATACCCTGCAGTTCTAGAGCAAAACGAGACACTACACTACAAATAAAGAACAAAACTACACAATACACTGCATTTCTAGAGCAAAACGAGACACTACACTACAAATATAGAGCAAAACTACACAATACACTGCAGTTCTAGAGCAAAACGAGACACTACACTACAAATATAGAGCAAAACTACACAATACACTGCAGTTCTAGAGCAAAACGAGACATCACACAACAAATTTAGAGCAAAACTACACAATACATTGCAGTTCTAGAGCAAAATGAGACACTACATGACAAATATAGAGCAAAACTACAAAAATACACTGCAGGTCTAGAACAAAACGAGACACCACACAACAAATTTAGAGCAAAACTACACAATACACTGCAGTTCTAGAGCAAAACGAGACATCACACAACAAATTTAGAGCAAAACTACACAATACACTGCAGTTCTAGAGCAAAACGAGACATCACACAACAAATTTAGAGCAAAACTACACAATACATTGCAGTTCTAGAGCAAAATGAGACACTACATGACAAATATAGAGCAAAACTACAAAAATACACTGCAGGTCTAGAACAAAACGAGACACCACACAACAAATTTAGAGCAAAACTACACAATACACTGCAGTTCTAGAGCAAAATAAAACATCACACAACAAATTTAGAACAATTATTTACAACAATCTAGAGCATCACATGCTGCAGTACTTGAGCAAAGTTATGCAACACTGCAGTTCCAGAGCAAAAAGCTACACATCACACTGCAAATCTAAAGCAAAAGTGCTTATCATGCTGCAGAGACACTTCACACCAAACAGAAGTTTTTGTGTAGAATTACAATATACTGCAGATCTGGAGTAAAACTATTCATCACAATACTGTTTTGGAGCAAAACTATGCATTCATCTGCAGGTCTGTAACAGTATTGTGGCTCTAGCAGTGGAGCAAAATCCTACAGCAGTTCTTGAAGCAAAGTCAGATCACACTACACATATTTATTATACTCCAACTACTAACTGCACTTCTAGAGATACGAACCGTCAGGGAGGGTGGTAGCTTTCTCCAAAGCTTGTGAAGGCAGCTGACTGCATCTTTGCTAATACCTGCTCAGGCACCTTCAGAGGTGACATAACACACTTTGAGGAAAGAGTTATCTGCATAACTGAGCTTACAGGCACTCGTGACTCTTTAGAGCTCAGTCGAACCTCAGATAATACACACCTGAGCGAACTGTAGATGTCAACCATTTCAACATGGAACTAGTTGTGGCCTATCTCCATCTACTGTCCACCAACTTTCCTTTGTCTTGTCCACATTAGGGAGCAACTCCACAAGGACCGTGACCAAGTCACTTGTACTCCCCTTTCTGTCCAACCCTGATGCACCTGACCACTATAGGGTCATCAGAAAAAGGTGGCTCTCTTGAAAGAGGATGGGGAGATCAGAGTTCCATGTGGTGCTCCAGTGCTGCTCAGCAGGTGCTCGGACAGGCAACCATACCAACCATACCAACAGTACAACAGGTGCTCAGTGACCCAGGAGATCATGATGTTCATGTGTATTATTCTCATCTTTTCTCTTAGCAGGAAAGGTTGGATGGTGTTAAATGCGCTCGAAAAATCAAAGAAAGTGAGTCTCTCTGTGATGGAATTGTAGTCCAGTGGGAATAAAAAAGGTCCTGCATGGGCTCTGCATAACTGTGGCTGGTAGAGAAATTGAGGGGGAGCCAGAAAAGAGCTGACTTGAGATCAGAGAAGGAATGGTACTAATCTAAAACTTCTTGACCTGAGTTATTGTAACGTGTTACCGTACTCGGTGACTTTTTGGAGGTTTAGTGAGTTAAAACAATAATGCAGTTGAATTGCAGTGATACAATGAGATATGTGAGAAATAAGAGTGAGAAATTGCATTAATTTAGTGAGTCATATAGTTATCCGAGGGACACATCGAGATGTTATGGCAACCTTTTGAGAAATTGCAGTGACTCTGTGAGTCATATAGCTATTGGAGTGACTCACTAAAGATGTATCACAACTTGACGAGAAATTGCAGTGACTCTGTGAGTCATTGAGCTATTGGAGTGACTCACTAAAGATGTATCACAACTTGACGAGAAATTGCAGTGACTCTGTGAGTCATTGAGCTATTGGAGTGACTCACTAAAGATGTATCACAACTTGGCGAGAAATTGCAGTGACTCTGTGAGTCATTGAGCTATTGGAGTGACTCACTAAAGATGTATCACAACTTGACGAGAAATTGCAGTGACTCTGTGAGTCATTGAGCTATTGGAGTGACTTACTAAAGATGTGTATCACAACTTGGCGAGAAATTGCAGTGACTCCCTGAGTTAAAGTTATTGGAGTGACTCACTAAAGATTTATCACAACTTAGTGAGAAATTGCAGTGACTCAGTGGGTCATTGAGCTATTGAAGTGACTCACCGAGGTATCACAACTTTCTAAAATAAATTGCAGTGACTCAGTGAGTCATTGAGCTTTTGGAGTGACTCACTAAAGATTTATCACAACTTGGTGAGAAATTGCAGTGACTCCGTGAGTCAATGTTATTGGAGCGACTCACCAAACGTTTGTCGCAATCTTCGGAGAAATTCCATTAACTCAGTGAGTTATAATAACAAATTGATGAGAAATGACAGTGACTCAGTTAGTCATATAGTTATTGGATTGACTTACTAAAGATTTATCCCAACTTGGTGAGAAATTGCAGTGACTCAGTGAGTCAAATAGTAAAACAAGACTAATCACTCAAACACAAACCCTGTTAAGCTTTTCGCCACTGAACAGCTCTACTCACACACACACACACACACACACACACACACACACACACACACACACACACACACACACACACACAAACACAAGTGATGTCTATCTTTGAGGGTGAGCATTTGCTGAGCTAAACTCTTGCCTGAGTTCATCCAGGTGCTCATGAATATTCAGACGGAGGGAAACTAGAGAGCCAGTGTTTAAAGACACGTGCGAGTGGCGTGTGTTTGAGCGTGTGTGAGTGTGCGAGTGTGTGTGCTCTCTGTTGATGTCCCACTCTAGATCTCTCATGCCATGTTGGTGTCTGTCTGCTTGTCTTTCTCTCGTCTTTTACTCCCTGGGTTCCGCCTCTGGCACAGACTTTGTCTCTGTTAGGCCATGGACATGTTTATGCATTGCTGGTACATTGTGTGTGTGTGTGTGTGTGTGTGTGTGTGTGTGTGTGTGTGTGTGTGTGTGGGCAAAGATCGATATCAAGTAAACCGTGTATGTCGTTTGATCGGCAGCGGAGTGAACGAGTGAAGCCTGTGAACGAGTGAAGCATCAGTAAAACAGTCTCTGATTGGCTGATGCGTGTGAATGGAGTATAATTTGAACTCATCAGCATGCGTTAGTGCGAGCTGTCCATCAACGCAACGTCTCGCCGAATACAAAATTGTCTCTTAAAACGTACTCTTAGGACCTCTCTCTCTCTTTCTCTCTCTCTCTCTTCCTTTCTCTGTCTCATTGTCTCTCCATCTAACAATTCACTTTAAATCCAATAATATTTGTCATTCTGTCTCTGAATTACTCGCTGTCCCCCACTGCTACTGTGTCTGTCCTTTTATCCGTCTTTTTCCACCTCGTTCTTTCTTCCACTATATATTTGTCTACCTCTCTCTATATCAGTCTGTCTCTATCACTTTATATCTCTCTTTGTGTCTCTCTCTTTCTCTCTGTTTTTCTAACAATTCAATCAAAATTCAATAAGGTCCCTGTCTCTCTATCATTCTGTCTCTCCGCATTTATTGCTTCCTGTCTCTCACTTTTTTGTGTCTCTCTGTTTATCAGTCGTTCCCATTCGTTATTCTGTCACTTTTTCTTTGACGGGGACACTTTCTGTCTTTCTATACAAGCCT